>NW_009937596.1:30604-83999 GCF_000696875.1 Nestor notabilis
AAAGAGTGAGGGGTAGAGAGGGAAGAAATGTCTTTTTGGTAAGGAAATATCTCAGTAAAATTCTTATTTTGAATGGAAGAAAATTAAACCATGGGGATAGAACATTTTGATAGGATGATTTAGATTTGGGAGCTAAAAGCAAAAAAGAGCAGAGTCAGAATCATAGAATCATAGATTAGTTAGGGTTGGAAAGGACCTTAAGATCACCTACTTCCAACCCCCCTGCCATGAGCAGGGACACCACACACTAAACTATGTCGCCCAAGGCTCTGTCCAGCCTGGCCTTGAACACCTCCAGGGCTGGAGCATTCACAACTTCCTTGGGCAACCTATTCCAGTGCCTCACCATCCTCACTGCGATGAACTTCTTCCTTAGATCTAACCTAAAGTTCCCCTGTTTAAGTTTAAAGCCTGTTTAAAGTTTAAAGAAAGAGAAGGGAGAGTACTCACGTGGTCAGTGCTCACTGGACATTTGGAACAGTATTTTTGTAAAAAGATTTAAAGGTTTGCTTGCATTTTGTAATGAAACTAAAGAATTTGTAGAATTTCTTTGTACGTGGGAAATGGAATCTGTTTTGTCAGCTATGACACATTCTCTCTCTCTTAATACACCAGTTGTCTGAATAAAGGCACCAGAGAAACACCCAGTGGGCTGGCTTGCTCTCCCAAGTACAAAAGGACACTGTGACCTTGCTTTTCAAATACAATAACCCAGTGCCATTGGGACTTCCCTGGGACTAGCACTGTACGATATGGTTCTGCTGGCATCACTGGACGCTTTGCCAAGAAGAAATTGTTTCAAAGTATCTTTCAAACAGACAAGTCAAAAGCTTATGAGAATTTCTAAAAGAGCCACCATCCTTCCTGTGGTACCTGTGACCTGTGGACGTGTGTAATTCACATAGTGCCAGAAAGCCTGTATATCCTAAACTCAGCAGCAGTATTGTAAAGAAGTGACGGTTCAGGACATTACACCCTTGGCACTCAGAATATGCAGCATGTGCCCATACATGCACAACCATTACACAGCAATACCCTTTACACAATGTCTACTCACTTGTCTCCGGCTTGAAGCCCTCCTCACAGAAACTGTCCCTCCCCATTTTCTATTGCTCCCAATACCTTCACACCTCTGGGTTACATTTTGTCCCTCAGCTTCTCACTCCCCTCCCTCCCGCTCCTTTTCACCTTCTCCCTCTGTGGCTGTGAGTCTCCAACACTAGCCCACCAACTCACACAAACGTAAGTGCAGTAACTCAGCAGCAAGGTCACAGTTGCCCCATAGAGGCAAAACCCTGGCCCAAAGGAAGCTGTGAAAACTAGGATTTCCGCCAAGGTGATGTCTGGCCCCAGGCAAGGTCCAGACAGCAGGAGATGGGAGAGAAACTATTCCCAGCTGATCCCAGGCATGCCAATGAAACAACATTATGATCCCGCAGTTTTTTCTCAGGCATAGCGCCCATGGATGCTACCTGGTCTCCAAGGAAAAATCACTGAGATTATTCACAAGGTCAGCCTGATTGCAGAATCCTTCCCACATTACAAACATTCAGCACACAACGCAATCCAGATGGTAACAAGCAAAAGTAACGTGCTTTAGCATACATGCGGGAGTTACGCAGTTTAACTTTGAGTGTGCGCTCCCGTGAAATCCAGTGAAGAGAATTAATCCTTCTGGGGCAAACACCAGGATTATTACTCCAAATTCTGTATTTGTATCTGTTCTGGATAAACACTAAATTAAAAAAAAAACATGCAATAACTAGAAATAGTCCATTTCAGGTTTGTACAGCAACTACTTTATTATTTTCAAATGCAAATGTTTGCATTGTTTGCTATTTTACAATTTTACAAACTAGGTATAAAAGACCATAAATAAATGACATAAGTTATGTGTACCTAAAATTCATGGAGGGGGGAGGGGAAATTACAAATTAAAACAAAATAGAAAAATCTATATATCTAACCCAGAGATCGTTCAAATGCACGAACAAAGAAATGCTGTTAAGATTTTTTTCAGTATGAACTAAATTATAATATGCCTCATACATTCTAATTATAACCACAGTCCTTGCATATTCCAACATACTTGCAGTGATACAAAAAAATAAATGCACTCTCTTTTTATTTGACTGATTAGTATTTCAGATTTTTTTTCTTTTCTGGTTATGAAAATGTCACATAAAAGAAAAATACTGCTTTTTAAGTCCCATTTACTGGTTACTTACCAGCCTCTTGTATTTTATACATATATATTTTTAATACATAAGATCCATCACAAAATTAGTACAGCAAGAAACCCGGACAAACATCAACCAGTGGTGTGTGAGCAGGACGATTTCTGAACAAACAGAGGCTTCTCATGCGAGACAGTCCTGGTGCTGACCTCTCCTCTGCCCCATGGGAAGCAGTGCCACGGCACTCGTCTTCCTTTTGTCCCCAGCTCCCTCTGGAGCAGCCTGCAGTGACCCACGCTGAGTCACACAGGTGGCACTTCCCAGCACCCAGACTGTGCCTGGGCTCTGCTGACAGCGCAGCTGCCCTCGCTTCCCTTCCATGGCCCTGCAGGCATAACTACAGTTAACAATGAGCATGGAGGGTCCATGAGGAGGGAAAAGAAGAGGAAGCTGGAGCAACTTTGGGACACCACTTTATGGCTCTGGTCAAGGCTGCACTCGCTTTTAACACAGCGGATCCAGCCTCCCCAGTGTCTGCTGGAGTGAACCCCTGTCCCATGGCAGTTTGCTGTGCTGCACTGGGTACTGTGGCAGATGCCAGCCCCCCATGGCCTGGAAGCAAGAGGGGGAACATCGCCTGCCCCACTCCAAATCCCCAGTGGCCGTATGTTCCCTGGAGTCTGGGGCACAGCTCCACTCAAACTACTTTACACTACATTGACAGTGAATTGTCCAGACACAGAAAGCTTTCCTAGGTAGTACCAGTAAATTGCAGCACTGCTCCTCAGGCCATGGAAGAAAGAGTGCCTTTTACTGCACTTCATCAGCTCTTCATCACCCGCAAGAGGAACAGGACACATTTCACAACTCTCTTGCTAACTACTGTAGCCCTAAAGGTCTTGTTGCATTATTGTTCTTTAACTTTGCTGAGAGCAAATGAAGTGTTTTGATTATTACGTTAGAAGTTTTCACAGCTTGCACACAGAGCAAGGTGCTTCTGTGAATGGAAGAATTGCATATATCTGTTCGCATTCAACAAGTCTTTAAAATCCTATTTTTGCAGATAAAAAAGGCTACTTAAGAGTTCGGTTCAGGGTTACCAGTGGACGGATACACAGGTGTTGCCTCCATCACCTTGCCATTGGGAAACTGGTCAGTCTTGATCATGAACAGGGCATTAAATACAAATAAACAACACTTAAGAACATCTTTAGCACCCTTGTGGAGCCCGTAATCCGTAACTCCAAAACTAACTTGAAATTGCCCATTTCAGGCTGCAGAACTACTCATTAAGGTTAGTGTGGCAGCTAAAAAATACACTTGTAGATACAGAAATTTAAACACCTTTTTAATGTGTGTGTTCTCGCTACCATGGCAGACACGAGCTATTGGCCTGCTCTTTTATGACAGGGGACTCCTGCGCCTCCGGAGATGCTTTCGGCACATTCACAGGCAGTTCTACACAGGAGGTGACTCGCACTCAAAATGCACACACACAAGCACACATACGCACCTTTCAGAGGAGATATTAATCCATTATCCATTCAAGGAAAAAAAAAAATATTTATATCACTGCAATGGCACGTTTTGTGTAAAATGTAACTTCAGCAATGTATATGGGCAGCTCACAGGAACTGGGTTCTTTGCCGCGGCACCTGGTCTGGTGTCCGTGGTAAGATGTGTAGTGCTCCGTCATCTGCATCCATTGGAGATGCAGCAGTGACAGCCAGGGGGATGAGGAGAGAAAAGAACAAAATATATAAATAAAACCAAAATTAGGAAGAGAAAGTAGAAGAAGAGGGAAAAAAAAACCCCATCCAGAAGTCTGCAGGGCTTTGACACAGTACATTCCTCAAGTGACAACTGAGTGCTGAGTCTTAATGAGTTAGTTAGCTCTCAATGAAGAAAAAAAAACTGGAGCGGGTGGCACAGGAAAAAAAAAGAGAAAGTAAAAGTCACACTCTCTTCAGGGACTGGTGACTGTTCAACGTGTGGTCTCCAGAATCAGTGCTACGGAAGACACAACGGTAGATCCAGAAGGCTAGTCTATGTTCCTCCGTGGTCAACATGATCAATAGGATGGGCTATGAGGACTTGAAAGCAAAATCTAATTGCCTGCACAAAAAGAAAACACAAATATATTAACGAACATGCAACAAGACAGATGGGCACGCCTGCCCAAATGCCTCCTCTTAGATTTCCCAGATGAAACACTGCTGTTCCTTGGCTAGTGCAATTGCTGATTCACATCAAAGAGCTGAACTTATCTCTGTCCTGGTGAAGAGGTGACCTGGCAGCAGGTTGATGGAATAAAACCTCTTCCCATAAAGGGGAGAAGGATTTCCTAAAGGACAGAGGACAAACTAGCAAGAGATGCAATTCTCACAGGAAAGGGTGGCTGAATGGCAGATGCAGGCGGATGAAGCATATTGCCACACTGGCTGGTTTACCTGTCTTGGGCAAGCAAGACAAATGCAGTCAGCAGTTCTCAGAAGGTGAGACCCCTTTGCCTTCCTTGTCCCTTTTCTTTACCTCACTCTGTTTCAAAGGCCTGCTTCCACAGTGCCATGTTGTGTTTTTTTTAATCTGCTCTCCTCCAGCTAAAATCACATTGAAGTGGATGCCCCCTCACTGGCTGTGTTTTATCACAGGGAACACAACCATCAATGGCAGTTGTGAAAACCCAGCATCTCAGCTGCCTTCACAGTTTTCATTCCATAGGGACACAGTTTTCCATTTTGTGTGGAAAATATTGGAGTGTTTTGAATTCCAGTTACTAAACTCCACGAAAGCAATTTTACAATCTGGCCAGAAAATTGGGTGTATTTTGTTTTTACATAAAAAGAAAATCTCAACAGAATGCAACAGATTTAAAGCAAGAGGAAACCGAAAGTATCTGCACTTAAGAAGCAAAAGAATTTTTGCTGCTGGAAGTACAAGTGTCAGGTCTTTAAAATGAGTAACCACTTCTCACCCTGCCTGGCAAAATTACATTAAAACATGCTGGTTTAAGTAGTTTTTTAAAAGAGGTCTTTTTTTCCTTTTTCTTCAAAATTGAAAAGCTTTCACAAGTAATACTGCAGAACTGTTTTTACTAAGCTGTCATGACTTGACAGGATCCAAATTTAGCATCCCATATTCCGAACAAGTTGTTCTCTGAGAAATTTGGGGGTGAGGAAGAGTTAGTGTTTGAAATCAGCAAGTTATTGTTCAAAGTGACAAAAAGTGATGTGAGTGACAATACAGTAAGTGTGACTTGTCCAAGTGAGTGAGCTGTTTTGGATCTAGAATAAATGCAATTATTAAAACCCCCTGATATACAAAGTTACTAAATCATTTCTGAATTTGCTGTCAGGTGCAGAGTGGGACCAAACTATTATAGATCAAAGAACCAGCCTTAGAGCCATCAAAATATAGATTTCACCTTTCTGACACTGTGCCTGGCACAGCTAAAACACAATGTCTATTCTAGAGGATGTGTCATGAAAATCCTCCTCCTACCCACCACAGAACAAGCGGGCCTGATCCTGTCACTTTGCTAAGGTCATCTCATCACTTGAAAGGACTTTAAAAGGAATCTAATCTATATACTCTGTTCAAAAAGAGTAATAAAATCTTTAATACAAATAAAATTCAAGCCTAAATGTGTTCAGAGGTTTACCAGATAAAGCTTTATCCTGTGTGATCCAATGTGGACAACCACATTCCTGTAGCAGTCACCTCCACCTAGCAACCCAGGGGATGCTTTCACTCATGTGACTTTCCATCTGTTTCCTGTAGGAGTTGGAGGGCAGCTTTTCAAGCAGGTCATGCTCCATCCTGTTTGCCATACTTGCAGAGAGGCCTTTAGACTGTAGCCATGCAGCCTAACCTGGCCCTCCTGGCCCTCACGCCCACAGTTGCCTTGATAATCCAACGTATGGGGCTGATTTCAAAAGTGAATTTGGTTCTCACAGCTGGTGAGACTGGATCACCGTGTCTGAAGCATTAACACTGCTGCTTAAGGTAGCGCTGTCACTATGCCCAACACCCAAACTATGCAAAACCAGGAAGGCTGCGTGCACAATCCCATTTCCTTCTGCTCCTCCTCCCATAAAAACAGTGACAGAACAACCGAGACTGATTTTTCTAAAACATAAATATTGGCTCTACTGTTTTTCATGAGAGGGCAGGAAAAGTCCTGGGTTCTTCTTGGTACATTTATGAATGTACTTTACAAGGTTATTCTTACTTTCTATACAATCTATATGAATGGGATTTTCCACCCAGAAAAAGAAGAGCATCCCTGCTGCTCTTGGTGCAAAGCAGGGTCAAGCTCTTAGCACTGAACTGAGTGAGCTCCAAGACACACTCCTGCACATTGTCTGCACATCCTAACACGCAGCAGCTTGAAAGCAAGACAAGGTTTTGAAACAGTTCAATTTTCATTGTCATCAAATAGAGCAAACAATGGGAAACACTAAGCAGTTAGTTTGGGAAACCAGCACAGGTTCATACAAACTAGTTGGGAACCCCAAATAATATATACCACAGCACTTTTTTTTTTTTAACCCAGCAGTGATGAAATCCTAGCACAGTTTAAGAAATAAAGCACTATGAACATGTTGGACACTGTACTTCCACTGACCTTCTTTCATGTGGCAAAGGGAATTGCTTCTTGAAAGAGAAAAAAAAAGTCTGAAAGCTCCACAGCCACGATTGTCACAGCTGACTACTGGCAAGATGTTCACAAAATGTCTCTAAGTGGTAGGCTTCAGCACGACACAACAACAGCCAATAAACTCCCCAAAAGTCCAGTTTTGCCCAGTAATCCACGAGTTGGGTCATTTCATGTCTCAAGCCCATAAATGAGTAGATCACTAATCGGCAGGCACTGATTAGCCCAATGATACTCTCACTGAGGTTTCTGCAAGGTATTACTGATGCATCAAGTCTGCAAAAAATATCCTAGGGCAGATTCTTCATTCCAGTGAAAGATGCACAACGGTGGTTTCACCCACAAATAAAACACTATGGTTGTAATCCTATGGGTCACAGGGAGAAGGAAAGTAATTTTGTTTTTGTTTTTTAAGCACAGTATCTGGCAGCAAACATAGCATCAAAACTTGAATGTGACTTTATATTTATATAGATACATGTATTTTACATATCGTTGATCAACAGAGAAGTATGTTCCAAGAAACAATTTGTTCCAGGTCTGGTTTAAAATGACGGCTTGTCATTTCTGGAGGCTCCCCTCCCAACACACACGCTCGGTTTCCGCAATCTGTACATCAAGCAATACTGCAGATCTTTATTTCGACGGGCGAGGAGACGAAGTAAAAAAAGTGCAGTTCTTCAATTAAAGTGCATGGATGAGGTAAACTAATTTCAAGAGTTTTGAGTTTATTCAGTACTGGCTCAGACGGGGACCATCCTGCCGTGCATCTGTTGCATTTGGGTGCGCATTGCTTGAACGCTGCTCAGTATCTTGTTCTGGTGCGTGATGGCAGTGATCCCAATCCTTGCCAGGTCACTGTGGAAAGCAAGAGAAGTAGGGGGCTAAGAACCATAGATAAGATGCTGGCGCAGAAAAGAATATTGAGAGTCAACCACAAGCAACATAGCAAAAGCAAGGCAGATGTACAGAAATGTTTAATTAAATAAGTGAAGGCATTATGGAGGCATTTTAAAGTTATCCTCCATCCAAATGAAAGGCATTCCATTCCTTTAATGAGCGTAATGATATGCAGCACAAAGAAAAAGAGGTTGATTAAATCCAGATTTACCAGTTTTTTTATTATATCACTGAGTACTTACTCCTGGTTCATATGCACCACAGCCTCTAGGGTGGTATAGCCAGCAGCTGTGAAGTTATCCTTGTATCGCTCCATTTTAATGGCTTGGAGCCAGTCACTGACAGAAACAACCGCCGAGAACTCAGGGGAGCTGGGATCCAGCAGGGCTGTGCTAGGTCTGGATGCCAAACAGTGAAAGGACAGAGAAATGGTGTCAGCTGGATGACGAATCACAAATCAGAGTTTGGTCTCTGAAACAATTATCCTCAACGAATAGGGAAAGTAAGGGCAAGACGTTGTGCTCAGTAAACTGGTGGCTCTCTGCACAGCAACGTACATCAATGCAAGAAACTTCACAAAATGCAAAGTAATAGGCCAAATTTTGCTAAGAATTTGACTTTAGGTTTCTATTTTTGCTTTCAGATCTAATTTGAACCACAATGCCACTTACAATTTCCACCTCAGATACAACCAAGTTCATAGAAAATACTTTTACTTCAAAAAAACAAAGAAGATGGCAATGCTGGAAGGCGTTCAGTCTACTGGGTCTGTATCTCACAGGCAGCAATGCAAGACCTTGCCAATCCTGCATGTGTCAGACCTCAGCTCCGCAACTATAGAAACACTACTGAAGTATGTGCAAAGGAACTGGGAGCTCACAACCTGCCAAACTGGTTTGAGGGCAAAACTCAGGGTGGGTTCAGATAAATCTTGTTTCCAGCCAGGTTTGCAGGCAAGTTCAGTGCATTCAATCAAACTCGGGACAGCAGGGAGTTAATCCCCTCTTTAATCAATCCATTCCTGACCAGCGCGTGTGCCAGAAGTGGCAGGAATCATGCGAGCTTTGATCTTTGTTTGCACTGTGGAATGTGCTTCTCATTTTCCCTTGCACAAATTTGTGAATAATTATTTTTACCAAATTTGCTTCTTAATATCTCATTATTTCATGTCTATTGTAAATCACAGTTTCATTAAACCATTATAAATGGCTATCTATCTAACCAAAACAATTATAATCTAGCAATTTATTTGAAAATGCACATTATCAAAGATTAGGTGTGCAATAGCATAGTTATGTCTTGCCTAAGGCACCCAGTACATGCTGGTACTACTTGGTACAAGTCTTTTACTGTGCTATCTAACACAAGGCCAATGATGGCAACCTAATTATATACAATTATGCTTCACGCATAAAGTTGTATATTAATAATGTTATATATTTGAAATTCGTATTCCAACAAGAAGAAAAATAATAGCCATGAACACGAAATGATCTTGAACAGGCTCTTAATTTTTGTAAAATCTATGTATTTTCAAAGAGCACCTGTAAATTGGAAAGAAAGCAAACTGGAGGAGATCATGCTGTGATTCTCAAATCAAATTATCACAGCAGATCATATTGTGGTCCTCACTATGTAAATTATTTAAGTCTCAAGGGTGGATACATTTTTGCCAGGCTACCAATGCAATTAGGGCAATCTGGAGATAATGTGGTGATAGTGGTCCCACAAGGTTAATAGTCCCTCTTCTGATATTCTACATTGTAAGGAAGATTCACAAAGGGACCTACAAGTTTAAAAACAAAAATAGCTTTTTCCAGGAAGTTGTTCTGTTGGAGGCTAAAGCAGAACTTCTGTTGCTCCTTCACTGATTCAAGAAACTTAACCTTGTATTGCCCTGTGGATATTTTTGTATCTCCCCTTTTACCAAAAAATATTTTCCTATTATCTTCCTCTTGTTTCTCTTCTTTTAAGCTTTTTTCAGTATTTGCTGTAAGCAAATTTACCTGACAAAGCAAAGGCATTTGAAAAAAATAGAACAAACCTGGTGTAAATTAGCCAAGCTCCTATTACTTCAGCAGTGTTTCACCAGCTTAAACAAACTGCTGATCTGTCTCAACAAAGATATTTCGGTTTTACCCTACAACGCTGGGAGTTTCCTTCCTACTGTGCTTCTTTCGCACGTAGCAGGTATACTGTGCTTAGCAAACAAAACAAAACACCAATGTAATGCGGGATCGGTGGAGACATGAAACTGGCTTTCCACAAAATTAAATTCAAATTCACATAAAAATTAATCCACACCTTCCCAATGCCCGTGAGGCGTTGGCTGTAATGCCGTAATGCTCATTTGCAAATCCTACACAAATCTAGGGTTTATAAAACTTGATGATGTACTTTTCCTGCAGAAAACCACATCACTCCTGCTAGCTACACTGCATTAAGGCTACCCATTCAAGCCCCTTCACTAGGGGGGAGAGGGTAAAGATGCAGCAAAATTTGTCTTCAAACAGGGCTTGCCCGCAGCAGAACTTTTGCTTAAGACTGTTCTATGAACCTGGTGTGACACAGGAAGAGCTCTGCTCTTTCCATTTTCGTTCTCACAGAGCTAGGAGAGTTGGGGGTGCCCAGTGACCAGCACGACCCCTCTTGCACAGTGCAATGTCTGCTGTGCAGTCAGGCTCTGCAGAGCCACAGAGCACACTTTAAGCCTAGCACAGAGGTTTAGGTGATGTGCAGCTTTGCCTGTCATCTCCATTGTGCTCCCTCATACATCTCCATTACAAAAGCACAGCTGACCTGGAGCTCTCACTGCCTGTCCTCTTCAGGCTGTTGGGGTTGCGGATGAGTTTGTCCAGCATGTTGACAATCTGTCCAAATTTAGGCCTGTCGCTGCGTTCCTTCTGCCAGCAGTCTAACATCAGCTGATGGAGAGCAATGGGGCAGTCCATTGGGGGTGGCAGCCGATATCCTTCTTCAATGGCTTTAATAACCTATAAATGGCACAATTAGGAAGACATTAGAGAACATCAGACACTACTCAAATCTACCAGCTGAGTATCATTTATCCTAGGGCGATCCAAAGTATGGAAACAAATCCACAATTAAGTGAAACAACATGGAAAACAGCACTCTGGCTCAGACAGTTGGTGGTCTCAGAACTGTCATTTCTCCTCAGCAATTCAAAACTAAAAGGGTAGAGCATCCAAAGCAGATATACAGCAGGGCAACGTGTCACAATAAAGCACACGGGATACAGGGATGACAAAATAGCCCAGGTCAGAATTAAGCAACTATATTGGACAGAGGGTTGGAGAAGCAACAGTTTTGGGTGCTATATGTTGAAGATGTTTTCCCCATCATTTTAGGACACAGCAGATCACCCCGTTGTCCCCCTCCTCCCTGTCAGTAATACAGGCCTTGTAGTGAACCTGTTTTCTCACCACTGTATGCTCTGAGCCAAGAAATGCAGAGATGGGAACCCTTTTGTGCAGCTTTATCAAGAGTGTACAGAAGCCCAATGCAGTAACTGAAGTATGCGTTTCATACTTAATAGAAACCAGAAAAACTCACAAGCTGAAGTAATTTCAAACCCTCCAAAAAGGGCTCCAGAGCTCAGCACTCTAATGGCTTCTTAGCCCTCTCAGGAGAATGGGATGTGACCAGGACTCAATTCCGGTATGACCCAGAAGCCTTCAGATTTTAATTAATCGATACGACTTTGCTGGCAGGATTCACCATGAGACTGAATTGCACTAAATTCCCTTGTTCTGGTCTTGTCCAATTAGTGGCTAAAATCCACTGGGAGGACAGGGTGAGGGATATGCTTGTACTAACAGCAGCTATTCAGTGACTACAAACAAAGTGGCTCTCACTACTCCAGAAAGCATAAAGGTCCTTTTGATTTCTCTTGATTTAACAGACACAGAATAATTTGAAATTCACTTCTGCTTTGTTGTGAATAACACTGCTCTCAACATCATTAAGGAGAAAAAAATGGTATGTCTATGCCATGTACTAAAAAGAGGGTGCAAAGACAGTAATACTGGCTTTCACTGTCCTGTTCAAGCTAGCTTTTCAACATGGTCTAGCACATGTTAGCAGCGTAAGCCTAATATGCTAGCTCTGTGATTGTTGCATTGAGCTCCACTGTGCAGCGTAGACATGCCTGATATAACTGAGACACATCTGGTGTTTTATTTTCTTGCTAAATCTTGATGACTTCCTGTTAGCAAAGGAAGGCAAGACTGGGTGCCAGAAGAGACATTTCACATCAGAAGGAAATTAAAATTATATCCCCCATTTAGATTAAATGCCATCCGCATCTAGACACTCTTTGAAAATGTTCAGCTCCACATAAGAAAGCAGATGAGTTGTAAAATGACTTAACCACTCCCTGACCATATATTCAGATTAACATTTTATTCTTCCTTTATATGTTTGTAGATCCCCTGGGAAAAGAATTACGGATAATCTATGCCTCATATTCACTGGGATACTTTTTTTTTTTGTTTAATAAGAATTCTATTAGCAAAAGCTCTTATTAGCATTATTATTAAATACTCTTCTAGAATAGCAGCCATTGTGCATGCTCCCCCTTGGAATACACTGAAGTAGTCCAGATGGTACGGTTAAACAGGACATGCATAATTTAAGAATGGTCATTTAGGAAAGCTGCTTTTTAATGTCCTCAGGGGGCAGCTATGCAATTGTCACAAGGATACTCTGACTGATAATCAGAATTGGATTTCATATGTGTTGTTTTAGATATCCTACAAGAAATAAAATCATCTGGAAGAAATTACAAGTGTACTGGGGCTTGAAGAATTAGCTACTAATAGGAAAGCCCCATTAAATTAAAGTGTTTTTTCTTAAAGACTTTCAATGAAGTTGAGATTTAATATCAACATTCAAATCTTCCCTCTCTTGACAGTATTACGATCTGACAGTTTAAATATATTTGTCTCCTTTTTTTCATTCTTCTTTTTTACTTCAATTGCTTGTAATATTTTTCCTAATATATATTCAAAAAAGAAAAAAAAGAAAGGAGAAAAGATAGACGCATAAGTTATAGACTAACTTAAGAATTCCCTATTTCCTGACCATAGACCAGGCTTGAAATATTCAAGGAAGTCTCAGCTCCAGAGAAGTTCCCTGAGAAAACAGGAATCTACCACTAATTATATCCTTCTAAAAGACTGGAGTAAATGTCTTATAACTATATAACAGTTGAAACACATCAGCAGACATCTAAGGACAAAGATAAAGGCATGGGGGGAAGGAAGAGAAAAAGAAGAGGAAGCTCAGGAGGAGACTCACATCTTGATTGGACATATCCCAGTAAGGTCTTTCTCCGTAGGACATCACTTCCCACATGACGATGCCGTAGCTCCACACATCACTAGCTGATGTAAATTTACGGTAGGCAATTGCCTCTGGTGCAGTCCACCTGATGGGGATCTTGCCACCCTGCCACAAATGAAAGAAACCGCGGGCTGGTGAGTCACTGACACAGTAAAGTGTGTGGCTGACACTGTTCTATGCTGCCATTAAGAACGCAAAATGGTTTTCTGTACGCAATTCCAGACTCCTTCTTGAAAAGGCATCCATTTTTCCTTCTTCTTGCCATAAAACTGTCAGATCCAACCAGGAGGCAATGCTGCCCATCTGTTTTCTTTAGTCACAAGGAGGCGAACCAGTAAATTGTTAAATGTATTTTTATCAGCCCTCTAAGAGATCTCTGCTTAGGGCTATGATGAAGCATGAGAACAAGCCAGGGGTTTTACATAGTATATATTAGAGATTTAGTTGACAAAACAAATAAGTACATGCTGGCTGTTAATTACTATTTCCTTGCTTGCCTGTCTGACCTGTTTGGCCTGTTTCAGAAAAATGGGATTATAAACATTTTACTTTTCGAAAAGGTAAAATAAAGAGAGGATAAACTGGGAAGATTTATGAATACTGTGGTGTTTCCCATGGGCAATATCCCAACTCCTACCAGAGACGTGAGACAGCAAGCAAGCCTCTGGGCTCTCCTAGTCCCCGTGGGAGGAGCTCAACACCACACCATGGCACAAGGCTGCTTTTAATATTTGTTGGAGAGAACTGTCTCTCGTTACAATACTTCTTTTTAAACAAATAAAAACACTTGGGCATCTGATTTGGGCCACTGAAGTCCTGCACTGTTTTAAAAGGAACTCACTCCATCCTGTTTATCTGATTTTGCCTTAGCTGAGTGATCACAGGCCAGAGATTTCTCCTTTTGTTTATGCTAATATACAAGGTGTTTTTAATTGAGCTTTTGGTTTCCTGCAGTTCCATCTGGGGACCGACTTAAACTGAACAAAGGTTTTAGGGTTTTTTCATTTGCTTTTATGCTTTGTTGATTAAGTTTATTTTGTTAGTTTTTTTCTCAGCAATCTTCCAGATAGTTTTTATCCAGAACTGAATGCAGCCTGTGCATACTCAATGGTTTATTGTTCTAATATCTCTCTCAAGTGTTTAATATGGACTTGTTCCAAAGAAAAGTGAAATGAAAAGAGGTCCTTCTCATGGCTTCTTTGCCCTTTCCATCAGGCCCTTGGTGAATCAGGCTGAAGCAGTATTGCCTCATGTGGCTATAGGTTGCTCTCACTTTAATGAGTTATACTACTAATGGGGAGCAGAACACACCATCTCTTAAAAAAAGACACTTTAAAAATTGCGTTCTACTGCGTCGTCTCTAGTTATAAAAAAGCTCTATTTCTCCTTTCAGACACAGATGCATGGACATTGTTTATACGAGGTTGTCATTCTAAAAATTGTCAATAAGCTCTTTTTATTTAGCTGCTCAAGTACAGTGGAGTTCATCCAAATTTTCCTGATCCTTCATTACTGATACCAAATGAAGACAATGCACTGTAAAGCAAATGTCATTGATTCCCTGTAGTTTACTCTTGAGAGCAAACATAATACTATATCTCCACTCACTAAATTCAAAGGGAAGCTTTTCAATCGTTTCTGTCTTGCCCTTGTGTGTTCATCTAAGCTTTGATTTCCCTGAATACAGCTTTTCAGACTTCTGCTTCTTCCACTTGCCATCCTTACGAATGAGAAATACCAATGCTGGCCAGCATTTAATACTACAGGAGCCTATCCTTCCCTGTAACGAACTGTGAATCCATTAAGGGATGAGTGTTGGGATTAAACTGCAAAATCTGAGTGCTGCAAACAAACTCTGCACTAGGGAGAACAGATGGAGAATGGCAGATATTTAAAACTGAAAAAAATAAGCAATTAAAAAAGGAGACTTTATAAACTCTGACTATTTCTTTTTTTCTTCATGTGCATGTTAATTACAGAGGTATTGGTAGAAAGGCTGGTAATGGTCAGGATGTTGTTTTGTGGCCAGAGGTACTTACATTAGTACTATTCTACATGCAGCATATTAAAATGGCTTTAACAAAATTAGTTAACAGTGGGATGCTGAAATATAGATAAAATGTGAAAGAAAAAAAAAAAAAGGGAATGCAGGTTTCTCACTTTTCCCAGTCCAAACTATTTAGGTCAAATTTATGACTAGCTTTGCAATGGGAAAAAATGGACTTATGGGTTTGATACACTTTCTGTATCAAACCTCAGTGGGACTAGCCACTTGGAAATCATTATACATGTCTGTAGATATCAGAAGGAATAGAAGGCCAAGCTCTAATTTCTGGCATCAGATTCCTGTCATGCACTTCAGCACACTGAAGGAACCAGAGGAATACATGGGTCACATCCTCAGAGAAAAAATACCGATGCAGGCACTGATGTTGTAGCAATACCACTACATTAATTTATACAAGCTATGGAGTCCGGGCCAATGTTTGTATTTAGGCCATGATATATGTTTCATTGTGACTGGGATTATTTTAAACAAACCATTGTCACCTCCTACACAGTCAGACAAAACCAATACGTAGGCAAGAAAACCCACTGGAGATTTTCTTTCCCTTCTTACCCGTGTGGTATAAGCTGCTTCAGGGTCGTCTTCCAGGACCCGGGACATGCCGAAGTCAGACACTTTGCAGACCAGGTTGCTGTTGACTAGTATGTTTCGAGCAGCTAGATCCCGATGCACATAGCTCATATCAGACAGATACTTCATTCCTGAGCCAATGCCACGAAGCATCCCCACCAACTGGATGACTGTAAATCTGCCATCATTCTTCTGCATATGGGGAAAGGAAGAAAATCACAGAGCATTAAGCTAAAAGCTACATTATTGCCATTGCTGTAATTGGCAAAGAGCATATCTCTGGATTCCCATCTTCTCCCAAATAACATGCAATGCTATTTCCTCAGTCTCCTGACTACTGTCTATAATTCACCAGTAAAGTAAAAACTCAGAGGTTCTGTCACAGCTTCCACTGATGCAGTATCCAGTTTGCAATGAATCTTGTTTTAATGAGTCTATAGCATTGCAATGTTTTCAAAAATAGAGCAAATCAGAGCTGTTCCCATTAAAAATGGATTATTTAAGAGCCTGCTATTTTAAAAATTACATTTATTTTATATTCTTCCACTTTACATTTATTCTGGTTTTCAACAGAGGGAGGCAAAACCGGGAAACAGAATTTCCTAAGTACAAACATAATTTAATTTAAATATGCTGAATTTTCAGTATCTTTCTGAAAAAAAAAAAACAAACCAAAAACAAAAACCAAAACCCAAACGAAAACCAGAATGAAAACCAGAAAATGTCTCCCAGTATAAAATCTCCTTAGCTTATTACGAAGAAATCACCTACCCTGAGGAAAGCATCCAAGGAGCCATTCTCCATGTACTCAGTTATGATCATTACCGGTTTACCTAGAGTTCGCAGAAAGAAAAACACAATTCCTTGATGAACACCGATGTTAATGGGATAAAAATGGGTTGCACATGATTTTACTGCCAAGACACCTGGCTTACACAATCTAATTTAATTTGAAAAGCACCAAGCTTATGCCTCAGCTGTGGGGAGCAAGAGAAGAAATATCACAGGACAGAAACATTCAAAGGGCCCCATCTGGAAGGTTAACCCTTTGGTTGGCTCATTGACAAGGTCTTTAAGTAAAGTGCCTCCTGTTCTCTAAGGAGTATATGAATTGATAATTGAGAGCTAAGAAATAAAGATCTGTTCAAACTTGACAAATATCTTTAGTGTAATTAAATTGCCTGCAGACTAGAAAGCCTTCCTCTTTCAAAATGGAATTTGCGAATGCTTTGGTCTCTCTGACTCTTTCGAAAGATCAACGCTTTAGGCGAGTTAGAAGCTGTCAGCAGCTACAAGGTATTCCAAGACAACTGGGTTCAAGAATGAAAAATACAGGCTGCTCCTCTCAACTTTCTGTCCTGAATTTGTATTCCATGTCTCTCGTTATTTATAAATGAGCCAAAGCCATTTGCCTCATGAAGCCAACCACAGGATAAATGATTCAATGAATGGTGTCACACGTGGGGCATAGTGCTTCAGCAGCGCTCAGCTTTCCATGCTGCAACACAGACAGCCAAGCTGGGCAATCTGAAGAGAAATATAATGTAATGTTCCTGACATAGGGATGCTTTCTGGGCACTCTCCTGTGTAAAACAACAGCAAATACATAAATAATGCTTGACATTGCCTTTAAGAGCTTTCCAAAGTCATACAACACTGAAACTGAAAACGTTTAGGTACATATAAGCATATAAGTAAAGCTAATTATTTCATGGGGTTAAATCATGCTGGATATTCAGCATCTAGAGACATATTTGCAGAAAAAGGTCGAATATAATCTCCATTCTCAAAGTAAGCATTCGGAGCTTGTTGGGAGTGACTTTATCAGAGGTCAAATAGCAAAAGCCTGGTCCCAAGATGAGCACTGTCAAGCCCACCTAAAATCAAGGAAGTGAGCACCTGATGATAGGATGGCAACCCTTCCTCCCAGTTATGCTTTACTTACAGAAAGTACAGAATTTCTTCCTAAATAAAAGACAGTGTCCCAGAGAAACTCTGCTTTTGTACTTCCTGGAGCAGCTCTGAAGAAGGGAACATTACAGGAGAAGAAGGGCTTAGTGGACATATCACCTAGACTGCAGATAGCTCAGTTCTGTCTTGTCATCAGAGGCACCAGAACTACTCAACTTTTCCTTGCTTCTGTCACCAGCAAGTACCTGCTCCAGAACAACCAGCTATAAAAGTTACCCTACCATGAAATGCTGCAGCATTGAAAATTCTCCTAATAATTTCTACCTCAGTATGGTTTTCACCAAGATGCTTTTCTCCTAATTTGTCAGGGATTTCTGGTTTTGAAGTAACCTTTATTATTATTATTATTATTATTATTCAATATGCCATAGAGACTGACTGTACTGAAAATTTTACATCATTTCACTTAGGCCAATATCCATGTGTGATACATCACTTATTTCACTCATCATTACTTATTTTACCTTTTCAGTCCCAATCTATTCTTCACAGGCCTTTTACTATTCCTGCTTCTCTCTCCCTTCCCAACTGATATAAAAACTGTTACTGTTTTGGTCCCATGCAAACTGGTATGCCTGTGAAATGCCAGACTGGCAGCTGAACCCCTTCTGATTTGCATGAATGCAGCAGAGAAGTGATGGTATTGCATAAAGTACATTGCTTTCGATGCAGGGCTTAGTAACCTTGGATGAGTATACACACCCTTAAGGATCATTCTCCCTTTAACTCACATTTGCAAGCTTTCTTTGATAGCAGAAAAGAAAAAAGGGAGAAAACTCCAACCAGATCTGCATATGTCACTCATTTATCCTTTGCAACTGTGACCAGAACCCTTCCACTGAACAAATACAGCTAAATGAGTTTTAATTAACCTTCCTCAATCAAAAGATACTATGTCAACATAGAAAGGGAGACTCTTTCAGTGCATTAACATGTAATTTCATTACTCAGGCAGTTCTTTAGCAGGGGAGGGGGATAGAGAGAGAAGTTACCATCAGTGAGCCAATTATTAAAGTACTTGACTAGCAGCCAATAATGTATTCATGAATTTTTGCTGCCTCTCCCAACCCCCATCTACGTAACTATTTATCTCACATTTTAATTTTCAGTTTATTAAATGCATTCATTTATCACAGCATTCAGAAAACCTATGGAGAAATTGAGATAAATGTCTTCTTAAGTAGCCCTGTTTACCAAACACACCAGCTCTGAGGTAACCAAGCTGGCTTGCTGCAGAAGCATCACTTACTGCAAACCAGGCAATGAAATGTTCTCGGGTCAGGCTACCACCTCCTTGGTGAAAATTTCAAATCATTTTAATTCAGTGACAACTGCATTATGCAGATGCATATAGTCATTTATAACTGGTAGAGCTGTAATAGCTCAGGGGGTTCCGGCCTCAACGGAATTTCAAAACAAAGATTCCCCTGTTGCCTTTCTTTTACAAGGGTGCTAGAAAAATTACTGTCTATAGCAAACATGGTGGCCTGACCGCAACCACCGCCCCTTTATTACAACAGTAACAAAAAGAAAGACTCAGGCCTTAAAAAATGAAACATTAAAAATTAATTCATTTCAGTTTGGAGGGAGGCCCTCAGTAAATGACAGTCAAAAGAGCAAGGGTAAGTTTTCTAAAAACACAAGTGACAGAGTGAGCTTTCAGCTCCCACTGACATCCAAGAGGGACAGGGTTTTTCAGTGGTATTGATAGCTTTGACAACCCTGTATAGAAGATACTTTACACTATTATTTTACTTTTTAACTAATTTAAATTCCTCACACTACTAATACCCTCCATCTATGTTCATCATGCACACCATTAGATGCAGGTAAGCTTCACAAATTCCACCCTTCAACAGCAGCTCACAAGATGACTGCCTTCTTTGCTTTGTAGGGCAGTTGGAATAGGGACAGTAACTACACTATTGTGATGGCACCTTATCAAGTCAAACCCAAGCACATCTGTCTTACAGGTGTATTTTCAGTTCTAGGCTACCAAGAGAATCCAGCAAGCACTGTCATTCTCTTTCTAAGGCAGGGTTCATGGCACAGTGCATGCTAACAGACTTAAAAAAACCCAACCAACCAAACAAAAAGATTGGCCAGGTAAATTCTGCAGAGTGGAATTATCACACCTGTAACTCAGAGAAAACAAATAAGCAAGTTTCACTCTAAAATAGCCTACTTTGTTTCAAAGGCTTGCTCCTTACACCTGTGCTTTGTAACTTAAACATATGACTCTGTATTTTTGTTTTGGTATTTTTCCCCCAACCATTTTAATTCTTCGCTCACCATCTGCTTTTGCCTATCCTGTAACAATCAGCTCAGCCAAGTGAAGATGTGAAAGATGTCTGCTTGGCATAGGAAAAAGAGAGGGAAAAAAAGGCAACCCCTGCAGTATTAATTCCCCCTACAAAATTACACAGAAGCTTCCTACGGTCAGAGTATCACTTGAAACCATAAACCCATTTATAGCTGACAACAAGATTAATGACTTGTCCTGCACTGATTTCCTCCTATTAGCTATCAGTGGATCTGTTCCATCTGTCATTTCCCAGGAAAGAGGGTAAGAAGAAAAAAAGAACCAGCACACACCAGTGACTTCCAAATTGGCCTTATCATGAAAATGACCTACTTACATTTAGTAACTACACCTTCCAAGTGGATGATATTGGGGTGGTCAAATTGTCCCATGATACTGGCTTCACTCAGGAAGTCTCTCCTTTGTTTATCAGTGTAACCAGCTTTTAGAGTCTTGATAGCAACACAGATCTCTCTTTTTCCTGGTACTTTGAGACGTCCACTGCATACTTCACCAAATTCCCCTTAAGGAAAAATGCACAAGAATCCATGGTCATGAACATGAAGCGCGCACTTTGTTGTTGTCAAACTGTTATGTCAGTACATTTGGGGGAACTGTCATACAAAAATCACAGGATCCTAAGTTTTCTAAAAGCAAATTTAAACGCATATTTACAGGGGGGGGAAAAAAAAGCAAAACTTCTGGCACTTACCCACACCAATAACTTTTTCAATCTTTATACAGGAGGCATCAATTTCTTTGGCAAATTCCCTCACAGCTTGGTTTGGATCCTCATATGTAAAAGGATCCACATATGTTCTAACACCTGCAAGGCAGAAATGTTTTATCTGAAGTCACTGATCTACATGCTGCTAAACACAGAACATATGAGACTGAAGCCTTAATGATATACAACAGCAAAGAGAGTGTACAATAAAAATGTACTGTAAGCCAGGAATTACTGATGAAGGAAGGAAGGACTTAATGTATTTTTCCCCCAGTGCGAATTTTAAAAATGTAAACATTTAATATTTCCTTACATCAATATTCAATAATCAATATTGATGCAAGGGATCAGGCTTTTGCCAATAAATGAGCTTCACAAATCACTGCCATCCCTAACAGACCAATAGCCTGTCTACGGACCTGTGAGACTGAAGCACATCCCATTTCCTTTTTGGGAGCTAAGAAATTCTGAATTCCAGTCCTAAGTTTGGTACCTGGATGACTGAGATAGAAGTAATAGTAGGATTCAGTCCTGGAAAAAAGGCAGCAAAGTTCACATTCCCTTTCCTGCAGGATTGCCTCCAACCCATCCAAAACTGCTTTAGCAGAGTATTGTGGGAAAAAAATCAAGTTTATGTATCACTGGTCAGAAGCAGATGTTCTTCAGTGGAAAGGAACAACAGAAAATTTGATGAATCTTTGTCTTGTCTGTCCCATCAAAACTTTTTACCCAGATACTTCTATTTTTGCTGTTACTAAAGTACTTATTTTTGAAGAATGCTTGTAAAAGAGGCAAACAGAAACATATTCATCCAAAGAGGAATATCATCCCTTATTTCACAAGCATCAGAACATGAGACATGTTTTACAAACCAAATCAAAAAAACCCAAGCACCACTGCCTTTTACCTTGGTTCAAATGTTTCTCCTCATCTGCCTCTTGCTTGGCCTTACTGTACTTACTGCGCCTGTCAGAACAAAACACAGCATTATAGCTCCAAGTAAGTATCTTACTTTGAGACAAGCTCAGTCTTCTTGACCTGCTGAGACTTGAGCTGTTTGCACCTGCCACGACCTGTGCTCCGCAGCTCCCCTCCAACAGTCCATGACACAACATACACTTACCAGAGGGGTAGGAGACTCCTCAAACTGCTCTAAGTGTTATTGGCATCAACAAAGCATCAAGGGAAACACAAATCTATTTTGCATCTCGGCATTTAAAGAAAGAAAAGAAAGCTTGTGTTTTGGTTACCTTTTCTTCAAACATATATTTGCAATTCCGTGCAAAAAGGGACCAAATTGCTTTTTAGCCCTACCATATGCGGATTTAAATGCTACAACAAAGGTGTTTTGGTAGATTGATTTTCAAACACAGTTAGGCAAATGCCAATACCAGCATGCTTACTTAACTGCATATTTAAAACTGGCAATAAGTCTATTAACACAGAAATCAGGATCAGCAAAATCAGAAAAAAAAACCCCACCCCAAACCCAAACCCCCCCAAAAACCAAAAAAAACCCCATAAACCCAAAAACCCTCTAACCATAAAAAAGGCAGATCTGAAGGATTTTATTTATTCTCTTAATCACTGTATAACTAAATGGGGGACAAAGAACTCCTGATTGCAGGGCTGTTCTACTAACCCTCTAGTTGGAGACAATAATATAGTATAGTATGTTAATTCTATGGATCACTATTTCTACACCTACACACATGATATTGTATCCAGTTATGTATTTAATTAGTTCAGCTTTAAACTTCAATGGATAAGTGGCATTAAGAAAAGTTAATACAAGAAGTTAGTCTGTTAGGAAAGATATTGAAGAGTCAGCTCAGCCAAATGTGCACTGGGATTTAAAGCTCCCCAGCATCTAATGGTATGTAGATGTAGAGCTTTGATGTGGGCTTTTACCCATTATTCACTGAAAGTTCAGAACCAGACATAAGAACAGGCATTGCCCAAGAGAAGCGCTTATTGTTGCTTACTCCTCAGTTTGCCTGTTCCTATGGAAGTCCAATTCTCCCAGCATGTCAGACCCAGGCTAGCTACTTGGAAGAGTCTGGACTAGAGTGAAGAAGAGAAAAGGCAGAAGGAGAAACCAAGCGTGGAGCACAGGAGGCAAGACTGGCACTGCCTGAAATGTACAATCTGCTGCCTGGAGAAGGGCGGGAGATGACCAGGCCTGCCAGAGACACTGGGGTGAGACTGGGTTAGAAGTCTGAAAATGGTGAATGGGTAGAGCAGGAAAATGGGAGTGGGTGAGAGAAAGACCTATCAGCAGATATGAGTTAAAAGGGGTCAAAACCTCACAGATAAAAGGAGAAAACACATGACTGAGAGCCTCGCTTGCAGCAAATCTTCCTGAGTCTCACCATTCCCCCCCTGTGAGCAAAGCCTTTGTGCCCATTAGCAAAAAGCATCTCACTTCCCACTCTGTGCCTGGCCTGCAGGGAATGGCAGCTTCCCGTCGCTGCCAGCTGAAAGGCCATTTCCCAGCCTTTGTCTTCACCATCTTTCAGTGCTGGGTGTTAAACACACTACACCAATAATAAAAACTATAAATTAACCATGAAAGAAAAGGGAAAAAAAAATTAATCCTGTTTGACATGTGAAGGCTACCTGATCTCTGAATGAAGCCTCACAGCTCCCAACAACATCAACGGGACTTGTGTTCAGACATAAAGAGCAGGTACACATCCAACCATAAACGGTTGGGAGCTTCTTTTCTTGATGAAAGTCAATTAAACTCAAATGGCTCCAAATCACAAGAAGAGCATTATTTAAAACCCCACTGGATCCAAACATCAATTTAAACCATTTATTTGCCCGAGGACTTACAGCACTAGTATAACAGTGCTGAGCTAAATAAAAGGACTATGTTCTGCTCCCAGTTACTGAACTGAATAAAAGGCAAGAGGCAGCACAAATCTCACCCAGTGCCATATTAGACCAAGGCAGCTAAGGGGATTGCAGAGATTGTTTCAAGTATTATACAACTTATCTCAGAGAAAAGAAAAAATAGAAAACAACACAAAAATAATCTGCATTTTAAGCAGGACTCCTCCAAATTAATTTTATTAATGTTCAGGCACAGATGGGGAACATGAAACACAAACAGCCTTTGCATGAAAGCATTTTAGGCATGGAAAAAATGCTTTTTATCTTATTTTTGAATGTACAATCACCCTAACAACAGATTAAAAAAAAAAATAACCTTCCCCCACTAAAACCCAAAGACATGAAAAAAGCAAAGGGAAACAAAGGGATTACTGTTCAAGCAATATAATTGTAGCTTATTAAGTTTAAATAATACCTTCCAAACTAACTACCTACTTCCACTTCTCCCTGTGTCACCTGCTGACCTCTCCTGCTTGGCTGGGGGCAGGAGGGTCCTGCCTGCCATTGTCCTGAGAGCAGCACGGGAGCCCCGCACCACGGGGCACGCGGGGCTGGAGCTGCCTCTCGGGGCAGCTCACCTGAGTGGCAGAAGGGAGCCTTTGTCGCAGGCTTCAACCCTGTAATTACAGGGATTTTGGTGGTGGTGATTAAATAGATGGCATTCAGGAAAAGAACAGAGAAGCTTTCAGAAACCATGGGGGTCAGAGGCACAGGCAGATCTACAGGTGGGGGCTGGTGATGAAGAGGAGGCTGAAACGGAGGGTGTTAGCAGGCACTGAAGTGAAATAGCACAGACCTGGCGCCACACCGCTGCTCCCCCCTCCTCCTCCCCAAACAAAAGAAGGGTCAGGGTGCTGCAGTGCTCTGACACCAGGCTGGTGGAGCACCAGATCCAACACCATCAGCAAAGGTGAGCAAACGTGTTCAGCTTTAGATGGAGCAGAAGACAAACGAATCTATCAACTGAAAGAATTTCTAACAGAAACTTTTACATGACCAAGAATTCAGTAGGGCCATCTTACTCCACCCCAAGCCCTTTTAGAAAGTGGGTCTTTCTGGTTTATGCTTTCCCAAATCCTTTACAACTCTGTTTGAGATATTGCAATTTCACTCAGTGGTTCCTGTAGGGCAGGGTTTAGAAACACTCATGCTACCTCCTGCACTCTGCTCTACGGATAAGCTCATCTGAACCTCAGTAAATTTAAATTAACATTTAGGCAGATTAGTTCTCATGTTAACAGAAACAGCGTGGTTGCAGGACAGAACCAAACAGCTTGAGGTGCCCGAAGGCAAAGTCCTTTGACAAATTCCGTTGTAAAGATGAATTTTGGGATTTGAGCAATGACTTGAAAACTGTAATGTTAAATTAGTAGTAATAACCCAGGGTTCAAAAGCAGGTTACTACAGCATATGCCCAGTTCCCACATTTGGCTCACAGATGCAGAAAGGCCATGTCTGCAGGCCAAAGCACAGGTTTGATTGTACAAATATGACTTTTAGGTCATGGCTAGATTACAAAACCTCCTCATGGGGACTCTATGGACAGAAAAGCTTTTTCTCATCTGAAGTCATTTTGGAACAAAGTATAATTATTTTGCTATTAACTTCTGCTGGGGTAGGAACATCATGAAATATCCCCAAAGCCCACACCTCTAAATTACATTGGTAAAGTGGTTAAAATGGTTAGAGTAATAGTGAATATTACAGTAGATGCTGTTTATTGACAGACAGCTACTGGAGAGCTGTGTATCGAGGAAGGATATTAATTACCAAGACACCATATATTAGTATGCACAGAGCAGTTCCACTGTCCTAGTATTTTATTCATCTTGCTATGTCTTTCCCCTTCTGTGGCCCCTCTGAGACCTACCAGTGCAGAGCTATGGGACACCTCTGAACCCATGGCCACCAGGATACTTTTATCTCTCTATTGTCACCAGTCTTGGACAGCCTTTGGTCCCTACCACCCACCTGTTCTTTGTCTTGTCTTTGTCCAAGTTGAACACTTGTGGGCAGAGAGAGCTGAACAGACAGCCTGAGTGGTGAGAAGATCTGGCTGAGCATGCGCCCGCATCAGTGAGTCTGTCAGCTACCTGGCTCCAGGCAGCCCTTCCTTTGACAGCTTTATGGCTGATACTAAAGAGAATCAATATGAGGGCAAGGGGCTGACATTTCATTTTCTAAAAAGTGATCCATTGAGGGCTAATCACCAAGCTGTGTTTATCAGCCTTGGGAAGTGACATTTTTTTATAGGGGGAGGAGGGGAAGGAATCATCTCAAAGCAGTTCGACAGGCTCAATTCTCCAAGGTGGCGACTCATAATTAGAAATCCAATGTATCCTGCTATCAATCCTGCCTTAAATAATAAAGTGATCAATAAAAGTGGAGAGCAGATTAAGTCATCAAGCTCAGTGATGCTATTTTCTGTTGCAATGGCTTTTAATAAACCTGTCTCTCCGCATTACATTTTCATGTGTTCTGCTCTTCTTTCTTCTTGCCAGCATGGAGGCTCTGAGTTGAACACCCACAGAAAGCTGTAACAATGCACTCCTACTTTCCAGATATTACAATCATAGTGACTTAACTGTTCTTTAAGACAATTTAGAGAACAAATCAAGAGGAATTTGTGGACATTTATGGCTGATACCATTAAACTGATCAGCAGGGACTGACAAAATGTGCATCCCTCAGATACCAGGCTTCAGACGCGGTAATGATACATCCAGTTTTATCTCAGAATTATAGTGAAGCAAAATCATGCCGTTTTTTTTTAAATGAGACTGAACACAAAGGTAAAGACAGAAACACTCACACCGCGTTTCTGCTACACTATCCTCCCATTCGCAGGATTGTTCCTGATGCCTGGGTTGAATTTGGGAGAACGACTAAGTACTTCATAGAAGATTATGGTCCTGCTCTGATGAAATAACCATCGATCCAGTCTGCTGCATTACTGCATATGATGCTGAATGACTGTGGCTTCTGTTTTACAGTCATATCCACTCACATTGGAAGGACTAACTCAAAAGACGAATGTAGACTCATACAGACTAACACCAAACCGACAAGAATTGCCATCTGATGGCTTAGTTCACAACACTGCAATTGTTTATTCCCTATCAGGAGTCAGTCCAAGAAAATCTACTGTACCCATACCCATTAAACTTAACTTCAAATTACACTAACCACAAATCTCTAACTGGCTTGCTACTCAATGCCAGTTATTGGAACCAGCTTTGCATTTGAAGGGCAAATAGAGCTGGAACTATTGCCATTACATCACATGCTGCTTGGTACTAATGTTGAGAAGATCAAAGCTACATGGGAGAAGGCTTGTAATGCAAATGTACTGTTTATGATGCTAATCAAAGAATTTAGCTTTGTTTGGTGGAGACAAAAAGCTCCCTCATGAAAGAAAGAGAGGGAGAGAGAAGCTTAAGTTCTTACCTCCTGCTGATGACAAAGGCTGCAATGAGAATGACCACAAGAACAACACTGCCAGCCACTGAAACAAGCAGCACTGTGGGATTGGTACCATCGCCAATGATGGGGGAAGGAACTGGAAACAGAAAAGGGAGCATTAGTGTCAGACACTCAGAAAATCAACCTAGGTAGCACTCAATGAGGCTTTCTGGGTTGTGAAGGCAGTTTAGAGTAGCACTCAAATCTACTTTCAGGCCTTTATTATACAGTCATTTGACACAATTTTCCAACAGGGCACTAATGAGCTGAAGACATGATGTTTGATAATGATTTGGGGAACTTCAGTTCACTAGGAAAAAGGACTCCCTCTCCTTCTCCCCTTCGGTGTTGCTCAGAGGGTATAATGGCTATGGGTTTGTCTTTCTAATTGCTTTCCACTTTTCTTTCCTCCTTTTTCTCTCAGTGGGACCAAATGATCACTCTCCAACTGACACAAAGAGAATAAGTTATTTTAAAATGTCCAGCATCTTCCTGTTGGATTGACTATATTCAGCTGTTAACATCCTGAAGGATGTTGCCACTAACTGGCATGATCTTAAATTGATGTGTATTTCCAAAATTAAACAGGCTTGTTCACACTGCCTTCCTGCCACCAAAATGCAAACATTTTGGGGGCTAAATTTGCATGTTTCCTTGAGCAAAGTGGAAAGCTCTACTGACACAATGTAATTCAAACATTCTGTCTTAATATGACTGCCAAAGGAAAAGTTCAAATATGTGAGTTGATGTAGAATGCCTAACTGATCTATGTCAATAGCTTGCAAAGGGGAGTAACAGGCTTCTATTCTCCTGCAAATGAGACATTCCAAAAACATGTGCAAACATCTACATTTACAGCAAACAAAATAGGTTCGTAAATCTCTCAAGCACCTACAGCTTCCAAGTGTTTAAAGGGTGTGTGTCTCCTTATGGCACAGTGAAGTATTTTCATTGTTAGAATCTAGAATGCAGCATACCCAATACAGGTTTCATGTCAGATTCATGGCATCACTAACAGTCGTGACCATGTAAGAATATTTTTCCAGAACAGACACACCACAGTCCAAGCAACCAAAAGGGAACTCCCAACACACAGCTCAGTTACATTTGCACTCTTCGTTCAAGGAAAAGAAAAAGAAATCAGTGGGCATGTCATTACCTGTGTTGGTTGTGAACTCAAATGGTCCACTGAAGTCTCCATATCCTGCTGCCGTCCTGGCCCGCACATGAAATACATATGAAGTCAGAGGGTTCAAGCCTTTGATGTCAGTATTCCTGGAGGCTGTCTTCACAATGCGATAGCTGCGCTCGTTTTGGTCCTAACAACAAAAGAACACAGTGGTGATCAAGTAAAAATGCCTCACTGCACCGTGAATTGTGGAACCCCGGTTCCTTGCCAAAACTGTCATGATGAAAGAGGATGAGTAACAACGATGGAATTCTCAAAATACATCCCAAAGGCTTCTGCTGTCGGCCTTGCTCAATACCCCTAGCACTGCGTGCTGCATGGAGCTCTGAGCAAGCCAAATAAGGATGATGAGGTGGTAGGTATGATGCTCATATATCACTGATTATTTGAGAAATCACACAACGAAATCCTTTGGAAAATAGCCAAGCGTTCAAACAAGATCCCCTTGATGAACAAGCAACATTTTACTCACACATGCTGGCACTTTCTTTTGTTTCCTACCAGCCAGAAGCCATATAAAAAAAAAAAAAAAAAAAAGAGATAAAAATATTTTAAGAAAGAAAAGACTCAGAAAATGTCTTTCAGAAAGTCCAGTCTGAAAAACTGTTCTATTTTTGGCTGGAAAAATCCATCAGAGAATGTAATAATTTAGCTTGCCTGAAAATCAGAGGACTTTTTCTGTATGTATTAGTAAGCAAATAAGTCATTATTAAAAAAATTCAGAAGTATGCATGTGCATGTGAGAGAGAGCACACACGAACAAGAGCAGGTAATTGTAATTGTTCATTTTTGCAGAGAACCTTCAAAGAAATAGCTCTTTTCATAGTTCCATACTTAAGAAGTTACTTGCAGGAATAGCATCTCTCTCTAACTTGGGGAGTATGAAGAATGTAATTTTCTTTCCTTATTCTTTATTAAACGCCATCCAGCCCACACTATCACTCTAAGTGGAAGCTATCGGCGAACAGATATTATTATTATTACTGTGTTATATATTTCATTATTATACTTCTGTCTATCAGCTACTGTCTTACTTCTGACCAACATTATTGATTCTCATTATATATATGCTTGCTACAAAAGCTCAGTTCCTAGGTAGGAAAAAAATAACGAACTCATGCTATACAGCTGGAACAGCTATGATTCTTACTCTGTCAAGCAACCATTCAAGTGCATGAAATCTTTAATTGGATTTTATTAAACTGATTCTATTTGGTTTCAAATGATGGAATCTGGAAATAAGCCACAATGAAATGAAGTCAAAAGCTCTCCTCAAACCCAAAAAACCCCTCCTTGCTTGTCCATTTTTGAACAGTACCTTTTCATAGTATTTGACTTCATACTCCAGGATGACTCCATTTGGCCTGTCAGGTTCCAGCCAAGCCAAGGCAACACTGTGCCGTGTTATCTCTTTAGCCTGGATCAGAGCAATTGGTGATGGAGCTGCCAGAATTTAGAAGAAAAAAAATAAAATAAAAACTACAAGCAATACTTTAGTTTTAATGAGCAACACATTTTTAATTAAAGCTTTCACAACATGAGCACTTTCAGAAACTGTTTTTCTTGGGGGGGTATGGCGATTAGAAGCACTAAGTATTTTTCCTGTTTTCTCTAACAGCATCACATTTAATTCTCTCTAATAAAGTTTGTTCTTGGATTTTGGGCAATTCTATACAGGTGGGTTTTGAAGTAATAACACAGTTGTCTAAACACCATGTTCATGACGCCCAGGTACAAACCTCCATAAGAGGCTAAACTACTAAAAGACTCTGCCTTTTTTTTGCCCTTTGTTAGGCACAGTGCATAAACTTGTACTTTTATTGTGGTCCACAGCCAATCTCTTCTTCCACCTCCTAAAATTAACTGATGTTTCTTCGTTAGCTATTTGCTTTACGGAAACTCTGAAGTTCCTGAGGGACTAATCTGGTTTTCTCTAAAGCTGAGAAAATATTGCCACTGAATTAAGTAAAACCAGAATAAAGCTGAATACACATGAATTTGGACCCTCCCATGAAAACCAGGAAACTTGTATTTCAAGATTCTGAGCCAATTTGTGCTTCCTAAACTTGCCCTGCTTATGCCCGTGTCTGTGGGCGGTCCCTGGAGAATGGGGAAGCTCAGCGCCCAAAGGCCAGATTCTGGCTTTGGTAGCTCCTTCCCAGCCAGAAGATATCAGAGATTGGACCACTGTGTACCAAACTGGCTTCATCTGACCCTGCCCCCGTGGTGCTATATTGATACGATGAACAGGAAAAGCTGGAAGACACTGCCAAGGGTAAGGGCTGCACGATTTTGGGAGAAAACCTAGCAACAAGCTAAACTCAAAGATCCTTTAAACTGTATCTATGCGCAGTAATAAGGGCTGCAATGAAGAAGATAATGGAAGACATCTCATTGTGCACCCTACACTTTCAATAGAGCCCCTGCTAATGCTGAAGTTCAGGTTTTTGACTGGCTGGAAGACAATGCATTCTCCCTTTGACTGTGATAGCAGCAGATTCATGGCTGTGCTGGGGGAACGGGTTTTCTGAAGATTTATGAACCCGGCTGCCCCTTTTTTGCTGTTGTGTTGCTGTGTGGTCACGTCTCTAGCCAGCTGTTATCAAGCTCTTTTGATACTGACAATAGCTCGTATAAATGGTGGAGTCTCCAAGGATAAAAAGGGACATTCATGAAATTTTTAATCTTATCTAACAAAGCTGTCCTGTATAACCAGAGATTAGAGGTCTTCCTAAATTGAATATATTTCTTCTTTTGTCCCCTGAAGCTGTAGCCATGTTGCTCTTTTTCCCCTCCTTTCCTTTTCTTGTTTCTTTTTCTACCCTTAACTTTGGGATGACGATTCATGAAAATGTTAGAAACTAAAAAGTATCCTTGAAACACATATCCTTGAAAACTACTAAGAAAGACAAGTAAATAAAACAGTCACAATAAATGAAAGGAAAATTGAAGGTTGGAAGCCTCAAACCTACTTGACCATATCAGACAGTTCTGATGGAAGTGAAAATAACCAGTATACACAGCGCAGTCACAAAAGGGTGTCTCCTCTTGATGTGAAACCGTCAGGGAGCTGCTTCCCGATTTACTATTTGACAGTTTGGCATCTCTGTTAGAAATGCCTCCAGAACCTTTATCTCTTTTTCCCTTGTCTGTCTCTCACAAACAAAGGCAAATACTGGGTGACAGAGGAGACTATAAACAGCCAATGCGGAGGATCCAGGTATGCTCCATCAAGTTATATCTGTGGCATGACTGAGAACCTGCTTAATAACCTCACAGTTCCTCAACAGAGGATCAGACTTTTTTTTCCCACTTTGCAGTGAGAATACTGCTCAGCAAATAAATTAGAAATCAGATTTGTTACCCTAAAACACACATACCCCCCCATTACTGATAAGCCAACTGTGAGAAATCTGCTTACTTAATTGGTGACTCATGAAGGGCAGAAAGGCAATTCTTTTTACTGAGAATCTGCCACTTATGCTGGTCTGACTTCAGGAATTGTAGAGAGAAAGATCACTTTCATTCCTTGTTCTAACCTCCTTGGTTTTCCATTTCATTTCTGCAGGTATTTATATTGGAATTTAGTAAGTCCTTCAATATTGGGCTGGTACATGCTGTATGAAAATGCATTTCTTCTCTGTTGTAAAATGGTTATTTGGAGCAGAATAATATATATATATATTAACTACTGCTTCTTGTGAAAGATGCTTAGTTTTATATAATTTAACAAGTACTTTCTCATGTCTCTCAAAAATGGACAGCTGATCTTAGGCACTACACCACAGCGGAATAAACAACCTACTCCTGGCCTCCAGGACAGGAGGCCAGAAGCATTTGTACACCCATTGCTTTGATAGGATGGATCAATGAGGATTTGTACAACCATTCCTTTGTTACTCCTTACGATTACAATTGTAAGAATGGCCCTATTTTTTTTTTCTTTCTGTCCTTTACATGCAAATTCATCCTACTTAACTTTCAATCCCCTCTTTTGTCCTGTATTCTGTAGATGAGCAATTTACTTCTGAGGTTTTTTGTTTTGATTGTACATCTTGTCTTCCCATGTGCTATACAGAAATCCCAAGTGTTGAAGTCCAACTACAGGATGAAGTACCACAATTGCAAGAGGCTGTCCAGGAGCTATTTGACATCTCTGCAGCATAGACCTATAACAGTGTATGCAATAGGATGGTGATCTGCAGCCCTCTGGACCCTGAGGAACTGGGTTCTGTAAACCACAGGGAGTACTACAGTTATCCTACTGCATGTATAAAATCCTCCATTACTAATTCTCTTTTATTTCTGCAAATAGCCTTATAAATCAGGTTTATTTGTTTCCTTGTTTTCCAGGATCCACCAGCTGACCTGAGAGGGCTTCTAGAAAGCAAACAGGTCTGAGTCTCCATGGACATATACTACACAAAGAGCCTAAGAGTCCTGCCAACAGAGTTCAGGACAAAGAGGACATCACCACTGCCAGCTCATCATGGCAATACAGGCAGCAGTCACAGCCTTCACAGGGTGAGCTTCTGTAAAATATTTACATTCTTTGTTCTTCTCTCTTTTGCCTCTAAACTGCCTCTTAGGGATGATGTGAAGATAAACATGTAACAGGTTGTAAAATGATGCTTTGATCATGAGCAGAATAAAAGACAGAATCTTCTCTTATATGTGCGTGGGCTAACTGTTCATTATATACACACGTTCCTACAAAAACCCTCATACTGAGGACAGCTTGACTGAAGAGAATATTGTACACGATTAAGACGTTTGCAATACGATCACACAATATTTTTGGATCAGAGTGGGAGATCACTTTTTCTTTCACTTTTTGCACTTTCCTCCTCCCTCCTTGCTGGTATTTGGAAAGGAACACTACACAAAAACTTGCCTCTCAATGATCATTGCTTACAACAGCAACTTTTTCTGCCACACATGCACAGACTGTACGTACCAAACACCAATTCCACCAGAACAGCCCATTTCACAGGGAAGAATGACAAAGTATTTTGGTGTCTAAAACAGGGTCTCCTTGAACAAAAGCACCAAGTATAACTTTCCTTAGTTCAAAGCTCAGCAGTTCCTCTCCCTTAAAAACCCCACTCCCTACTGATGTGAATGTTGCAATTTTCTTTTATCTACTTCCTCAATAACCTGTCATTAAACACCTACTAGTAGTTTTATTACTGCGGTTCTAAGCATGCGGCCTACAGAGAGGGAAAGACAAAAACTTCACCCAAATGCCATAAAGCCATATCCCAAGGCTAGTAAGTGTTGAATTGTAACAGTTTTGAGGCACTTTAAAGGATCGCAGAAGCAGAGTGTCAGTTTTTCATTACTGGTTCAAATTAGGAGTCGGGGGGAGAGGAAAAAAAACAGGAAATAAATAGATGCAATAAAGTGTCTGGCATGTAGGCATCCATGAGTGAAAACAGCCCTTTACAAAACTACAACACATGAGTACTCAGATATCAAAGATACACAATGCCCAGTGTTTTATTGAAGATGCCTTCTTAACCACAGCAGGGTTTACTTTCCACTCCCCATGATTTGAATTTAAATGGATTGTGTTTACTCAAGGGGTCTTTCACTGACTGAAAAATATACCCACAGTTTGTACATTGTCTCAGCTAAATTCAAATAACATATTTAAATTTAATTACTTGAAGCTTAGGGGTTTTCATGCTTTTCTTTTTTTCCTTCAATTGTGCACACCACCACTTATTGTTCTTATCAATGGCTATGCACTTTGTCAAGCATCAAAATTAAATGCTTGAAAGCACTAATGATGTTACTGTGATTAAGCATTTTTACCTTCCAGGGTAGATACAAAAAGCCTGCTCCGTTATTAATTACTAACAAAAAAAAAAAAAAACCCACAACAATTCTGAGAATCTAACAATGCAGAAAAGTCCTCTTAGAAATCACAACAAGACAATAAAAGTTCTTCTCCTAATTGGGACAAAACGCATTTAAGGGAACCTGACACATTTCAAGTTTTCTTTTTGAATATTTACCTCGTAATATTGTGGGGGTTTACATGGGATTTTTATAAATTATATTATCAAATAATCTCACAGTAGGAAAAAGATATACAACACAAAGAATCAAACATTTTTAATCATTTCTAAAGGCAACATTCTCTAGGCCAGAGTCTGGTCATTTTATTCATGTAAGACAATAACTTACTCTAGTAGCTTTTGCACTGACTTCAAGTCAAGCAAAGGGAGAAGTATCCAGCCCTATTTAGTTTCATGTACCAGAATAAATTAAAATGAAAGTAGTTCTGCTCTTCCCTAAAATGTTCAGTTCTTCTTCCTGCTGGTTACTTGGTCCTTTTAACCACTCTTCTCTCTAGTCCAGGCAGCAATGCTCCCATTTCCGAATAACACCAGCTCTGTGCTCCGAGAACTGCTGGCAAAGGCTTTACAAACAAAGTAGAATGCATTTTAGCATGACCAAATTTCCAAATGCATGCATAGCACACGTACAAGCCACGTATGTGCGTAAGAATAAGCACATGAAAGGTTTTTGCACATGTGAACCTGCGTGCACACAGAGATTAGATGTCCGTGCATGTGTGAAGAACTGAGCTAGAATCCAGCACTCCAGTTCTTCACTGTCAGTATGACAGCTACACCTTTTTCCATGGGACCAGCAAGAGTCTGAGGGCTGGATGTGTGCTTCTGAAAACTAACCACATGCTCTTCTTTTCCTTTCTTTCGTTATTCTCTCTGTGTAAGTGAAGCAAACATTTGTACTAGTGATGATTGGGCCCAGTTAGGACTTGGACAAGGATCCAGAGGCCCCAGTTGCTCAACTGAGCCACTGGAAGCCTCCCAAGACATTCCCAAGTCCTCTGTCTTCCCACCGTCTGCCTCTCCCTCCCCCAGGAATGATGACTGGCAAGAAACTCCTCCCAGCCTGGAAACAGAGACGCACCAAGATTCAGGCCAGCATTTTCAAGCTTTAGCATTTAAAGCAAAGACTTTAAATCTACACCACTGGAGTAAATCGCCCAAGGTTATCCACCCACACTGGGAAATCTTGGCTAACGTAACGAGAAGGAGTGTGACAGATGAACTTGGCCTCCTTCTCTCAATCCTTTCAATCAGCCATAATACTTCTGAACTAAAACTTTCCCTCCTTGTTACTAGAAATTACTCTGCTCAGGAAAAGCACCATGATGCTCTCACAAGACCCCTTCATCCCAAAATGACAGTCACAAGTGATCTTCCATTTCTTTCCAGGCTCCACAACCAAGTCACTGCTAAAGAGATCTGAGAAAAACGAGTGACAAACCTAGGGAGTAGCTCACATCAGTTATGTTTGTAATGATGTGTGCTTAAAGAAAGGAGCTAGAAAATGAGATTTTAAAGACTGTTAACACAGCATTATTATGTTTCAAACATTTCCTCTGTTTTAAAGTTTTCATTTCTTGCCTCTCCCAGAAGAACCTGTGCTGCAATTCCTGCCAAACCACAAAAGCTGGCTCTGACTTGCATCAAACCAAAAGATTGAAGGAAAACCCAGGCTGTTAGCAGCAACAAATAGTAGTAGTCAAGAATTATTAGTGTTGTATTTTTACCACCCTACTCCAGTTTCAGTTGTTGGCGACATTCACAGAAACAAAATGGTTTGGGTTGGAAGGAACCTTAAAGATCATCTAGTTCCAACCTCTCCCTCAAAGCCCCATCCAACCTGGCCTTGAACACTGCCAGGGATGGGGCAGCCACAAGTTCTCTGGGAAACCTGTTCCAGTGCCTCACCACCCTCACAGTGTAGAACTTCTTCCTCATACCTAATCTAAACCTACCCTCTTTCAGTTTAATGTCATTCCTCCTCATCCTATCCCTACATGCCCTTGTAAAAAGTCCCTCTCCAGATTTCTTGTAGGTCCCTTTAGGTATGGAAGGCTGCTATAAGGTCTCCCTGTAGTCTTCTCCAGGCTCAACAAGCCCAACTCTCAGCCTGTATCCATAGGCGAGGTGCTCCAGACCCCTGATCATCTTTGTGGCCCTCCTCTGGACTTGGTCCAACAGCTACATGTCCTTCTTATGTTGGGGACCCCTGACTTGGCTAGAGTACTCCAGCTGGAGTGTCACAAGAGTGGAGTAGAGGGGGAGAATCACTTCCCTCGACCTGCTGGTCACACTCCTTGTGGTGTAGTCAGAACACAGTTGGCTTTCTGGGCTGTGAGCGCACACTGCTGGCTCATGCTGAGCTTCTTGTCAACCAACAGCCCAAGTCCTCCTCAGCGCTGCTCTCAATCCAGTCCTTATCCAGCCTGTAGTTGTGCCTGGGACTGTCCTGCCCCAGGTGCAGGTCCTTGCACTTGGCTTTTTTGAACTTCAAGAGGTTTGCACTGTTCTATCTCTCAAGCACATCAAGGTTCCTCTGAATGACATCCCTTCCCTCCTGCGCGTTGACCGCACCACACAGCTTCGTGTTGTCAGCAAACTTACTGAGGGTGCATTCAATCCCACTATCCATGTTGCTGACAAAGATGTTGAACAGCACTGGTCCCAATATCAACCCCTGAGGAACACTACTCAGCATTGATCTCCACTTGAACATTGAGCCAATGACCATAACTCTTTGAGTGCGACCACCCAGCCAATTCCTTATCCACCGAGTGGTCCATATGTCAAATCTATGCCTCTCCAGTTTAGAGACAAGGATGCCATACGGGACAGTGCCAATTGCCTTGCAGAAGTCCAGGTAGATGACATCAATCACTCTTCCCTTACCTACCAATGCCATAGCCCCATCATAGAAGGCCACCAAATTTGCCAGTCACAATTTGCCCTTAGTGAAGCCATGTTGGCTGTCACCAATCACCTTCTTATTTTCCATGTGCCCTAGCATAGTTTCCAGGAGGATCTGCTCCATGATCTTGCCAGGCAACAAGGTGAGACTGACCAGCATGCAGTAGCTGCTTAAGATCCACAAAGAGCCTGTGTATTTTCCAGGTTGCATGTCCAGTTCTGCACAGACTACTTCAGCATTCCAGAACTGCTCTCATTGCAATCAAAGCAATTATAGGAGCTGAGGTCTGACCACAATTCCTGTGGTTTACATCAGGAACTGCAATGAGACAGAGGTGACAAAGAAGAATTTGCACACCCAGGAGATGGCTCATTCTGGCTATTAATTTCTGAGGACCAGCTCTTGACAGCAATACATTATTTTCAGGTACTGGCCCTCCGATTCTGAAGGCCAAATAATGACGTCAGTTAATGCAGTACAGGTCTGGAGTAACTCCAAAGATCTGAGTCTGCAACCTGCAATCCCAAAGATTGCCTTAAACCAAAAGACTATAGCATCTACATAGCATTTAGCAAGAGATCTGTATTGCATCGCAAGCATGGGGTCTGTTTAGCCTGAGAACTGCTTGTTTTCGTTTTGCTAGCTTGCTAAGAAATCCTGTTGGCATGTTCTGACAAGGATAACTTAATAGTTGCCAACAGAAACATGGCAGAATATTGTGTATTTCCTGTATGTATGAATGCTGGTCTAAAACAAACAGGAAAACAAGTCTTTCAGTTTGAAGGCAATTTATAAAAATCTGTCTGAAAATTACAGCCACTTAGAAAACACCAGCATGGAAACATTTCTAAATGCTTAAACTAGAATGATTAACACAAGAAGGGTGAGCATACTTAGCACTATGAATTGCTCTAAGAAACTCTAGAGCTATAAGCAATTTGTTAAGATGGGGAATTAGTCAGCAGCTGTCTGACCTGAGCAGGTTTGGAGCCGCTGGTCACAAAGCAGGTCACGTTACAGTTACACTTCCCTCTAGCTGAGGTTAGAATCTGACCCAATATAAACAACAATAAATTTTGTAGCCCGAAGAAGCCAACACTGATGCTCCACTTCATTGCTTGGATTGAGGGAAGCAGAGAAAATGGGCCTTGCACTCCAGACAGAGATTGCTGTAACTCTCGGAGTCCTCCCAGAGCCCAGACCAGTCATGCTTAGAGGTAGGATCCTCTAACCTCAATTCTGGGTTGAACACTCCTGGGAAGCATGTGATGTAATCATTCTCGTACTTCCCAGATGCTGGTCCAGCAAGCACAGACCATCAGAAATCACTGATGCTGGGACACAATGTGTAGCACCCCAGGGTACAGTGGCTCTGGGAGAGTCAGAATGAGAAATTAGAGACCATAACCTCTAGTTATTAAAACAGATAACAATGGTGGAAACTGGGCATTCCCTAACTACTCAAAATAGTTTGTCTGGAGCAATATGACCCACTTACCTCCATCCCCTCAGGGCAACTCTACCTCACCCACACACCCTGCTGCTCCTCCCAAGAAGCCTGAGGTAGCCACCAGAGCTAATTCCCCCCCAGAAATAGCCAGTCCTTCGCCTTTGTATTGCTGCTGAGCTGCCTTTTCAAAACAAACTCCTCTGCTCCCTTCCAGAAGGAAATCAAAGCTCCTCTCAAATACACATCAAAGGCCCCCAAATAAGACCCTTATACCATTCTCTATGCCACTGCCCAAGTCAATCAACCATCCAGCTACTCCTCCCATTTTCCCATCCTCCTGCCCACAGTCAGAGGAGTTAAGACATGTCTGTGTACACTTCATGAGCCAACAGGTGAGGGGGGTAGAGCTGTACAGGATCAACAAAATAACTTACTGTATCTGTGCCCTGCAAACCACTTCTTGTGTGCAGCTTATGAACAACTTACAATAGTGTATCAACAATCCATAAAACAATACCAAAATTATTTACCCTGCCCTACTAATATTAATATGCCCAACGAGCAACCCCTTGTCTCACATTGCAAAGGACAGCTCTCACCTGATGTCTACAATCTTTTAATAGAAAGCCTCATTTCTGCTCCTTGGTCCTTCCTTATACTTACCACCAAGTTATGATATAAAGCTTAACCCACTATTGGGCAAATGTGTGATTTGATACCCAAGGCAACACATCTCCTAATGCTGTTGTGTCCTTGGTTCTTGAACTGTTACTATTTATTTACTTGAAACATGGATGTCTAGATGATATATATATGTGCTAAATAACTTCCTTTGTCACTTTACTTTCAGCATTAGGAATATTAGATTTTGTAAAAAGCTGCTTAAAAGCCTTTCTGAAATCCAGACAAACAAAAGCCTCTGCCCTATATGCCACTTAGATGCTTTGGAACTACTGAAGCATCTTCTAAACAAAATAAATAAATAAATGCTATGACTCATTTTGCTAAAGCAGCAATCACTATTTTAATAAATAAATTTGGCCACATTGTTTCATCCTGGCTTCTGAAGTGCTACAGTAATAGCAGAGAGTTAGACTTTACCACTGGGGTTTCTCAGATCAATCACCCGAAGTCAGAAATGCAAGAATTTGTGAGGAAGAAAAGATAGTAAGATTATGAACATTTTAATTCAGCCGTGATACACAGCTCCAACAGCAGCTGCAGGCTGGGTCTCAAATATGCCCTCTTGAGCCTGCAGCACCTAAAAGAATCAAAAGCCAAGATTCACATGACAATAAAAATCACAATTCCTGCCTTAATGCTTGAGAGTAATAAATTGTGAAGTCTCCAAAGTTAAGGAACTTCACCTTTATTCACTTTAAGCTCTATCACACAGAAGAGACTGGTGCAGAAGGTTTGTATTTATATATTTACATTCCAGCTGAACAACCTATAAATTTTAATTACAGTTGATATTCAGAGCATTCAGCTAGAACTCCGGTAAAGCACCTTCTGGACAAAGGTTAGATGGCTTCAACATGATACAGCCTCTGCCTCTGGGCTGTTGAGAAACTCTTGAGAGTAAATCAGGATTTAGGTTTTCTGTGCTCAAGTAGGTAGCACTTTATGAAGGACACTGGTCTGACAGCACTTGGAGATCCTCAGTTCTTCCAGGGTGCTACAAGACATCCTGCCATATTCACCACCACAGTTCCTCTTCTTAGAATCACAGAACCATAGAACAGTTAGAGTTAGAAAGGACCTTAAGATCATCTAGTTCCACACACCCCCCCCCCCCCCCCCCCGCCCCCGCCATGGGCAGGGACACCTCACACTAAACCATGTCAGGGGCAAAAGATCCTTTGTGCTTTTGGAAAAGTACCACAGAGATCAAACTGCAGCACACCTTGCTTTCACACTCTGCCTCTCACTGGAACTCTAAATTAAGCCCTTTTTCCTTCATCGACAACAGGCATATTTCTTCAGGAAATTAAAAATCATCAATAGACCTGATGAGAGAGAAAACTACATTCTGCACAGAGTGTTGCTGCAAAAAGCAAAGCTACCTCAAGTTTGCTGGCTTTTTTAAGGGAAAAAAAGGGTGATGAGGGACAAACTGGGGAAGAGTCTTAAGCTTCCTGAAACACATAAACCTTAAAATTAAAATCTTAGTTCACGATGTCAGTAACCGATTACATCATAGGTGGCACATAATTAAACTTATAAAGGGTTTTCATCACTATTTTGGTTTGATGCTGGATACTGAAAACTAGTGCATTATTCATTGAAAAACTGTCTTTAGAAAACCCCCAAATTGAACAAGCAATTAAATATTAAAGGTGGCTGCCTCAGTGGAAAACAGGAAAAAAGCTAATTGGTAAAGATTCCTGTGCAATGCAAGTGCCGTTATGAACAATTTCAATCCTATAAAGTAAAATTACAAAAAATCAACTTCATGCAGATTTGGAGTTGTACAAGAAATCAGCCATGTTTATCTCCCAGAGGAGTACTGAGCTACAGCCTGGGCAAATAAAAGCCAGTGAAAACAATAATCCCCAATTAGCTCAGGAACCACATAAATAGGTCTGTATTCCAAGTCTGGACCTTCATTTTCAGTCCCAGATTTGCAGCAGACAGGAGGACACAGAGAGCCTGCCCCCAGTACTGATGAGAAGATCTCTGCAGAAGTTCATTCCTCCCCTCTGAGGCCAAAGCCCCAAAGGCTACTTACAGGGTGGAACTGAGAAGCACACAGGATGGGGACTGCAATGAAGAATAAAATCTTCATTCAAAACCTGCAATTCAAAAATAATTTCTTCTTCAACAGCACGCAAAGCCCTTTCCCATCTGACATCTCCTCCTCTGTAAGGTTCATAGTTCTGTTTTTAGTTTAGTTTTCTCATCAACAGGTCCAAAATGTTTATTATCTTGTCATTTGATACGGATGAAGCTGGTAACTTCCAGTTAAGGATCAGCCAGAGTAACAATAAGCTAGGAAATTCCCGTGCTACAGAGCCCCTCTAACCTGTGATGTTTGCAGCTTGTCAGTGTAATAAATATAAATAAAAATATTCTCTGGTTAAAGAAAAATGCCACATCTGCATAAAGAAGTCTCCCTTTGAGCCCAGTCCATTCTCTTCAAATCAGTTCTTCCCAGTACTTGCATAATTGCAGTTTTAACCTTCAGCATGGGCAGCAGTGAAAGCAAACGGCTGAAATACTCTTGGAAAGGCACCACTGGGTCTGCACATCATGTCTCTAGTGTGATGGAGAGCCCACAAATCTCTGCAGCTCCTACAGGACTCCCCTTGGTCCCAGAGTGCCAAGGGAGCTTAAAAAACACTGGATTTAACACTCAGCCACTTGCATATTCCAGTCACTTTCTGTCTTATTATTGTGCAGGCACAATATCCTGATAAAGTAGAAGGGAGGCTGCAGCCATTCCATCTGCATTCCCTTTTATGCTAAGAAAGATAAATTGAGGCTGATTTAGAGGACAGATTTAAAGAACACAGTACGTTACTGAGACAAGCACAATCTTCCCAGGGAGCCGTTGTAGTGGGTTGTCTTGAGATCATGCCTTTATTTGTTTGCTAAAATAAATGGACACCACATAAAACTCAATTCATATATGAGACGCCTCTTCCAGACCACTATACCTTCCTATTTTGCTTGGTCAAAACTGTCTTACTCTATTATTTATTGATGGGACCATTTCATGGCACATAGAAAATGAAAAATCATAAAAAGCTAATTAAAACCGTTGGTGCTTTCCTTTTACTTTTCAGTAATCTGTGAAACTGAAAGACATTTATATCCAATGCACATGACAGTTTAAGGGTTATTCTGCCTGTAATAATCCATGGATACTTTCAATGGATTTTAGTGCAGGCAAAACCAAAGACATTTTATGGAACAGTAGAAATATTTAATAAAAAAATCAAAATCAGTCAATCATCTTTTTAAGACTAGGTGATAGAATTCGATAGCAGGGATAAAATCCTCATAAATTCTGCAGGAATGGTTCAGAAGGCTGAGACAATAGTTATCATTTCTTTTTAAATTAAAGTAGGACTTTCCCATAAGGAATGTTTTGAAATGCAAATGACTAGAGGAGTAAAATATAAATGCTTGAGCTTCCTACATCTCTCTAGACTGTATTTAAAAAAAAAAAAAAAAAAAAATCCACAGTCAATTTTTGTTATTATCAGTTTACAAATCACAATTTTCAGAGACCCTGAATCCATTCTATACTAACAGTTCTGGGACTCTGCTTCTCGAATTTAGTAATGAAGGCAGATTACCTTAATCGAAGGAGACGCCATGAAATCCTTCAAGTAGATGCAGATAGAGGCTACACATTTGCCTGCTTTGTTTGGAAGGGGAAGCCCACTGGAGCCCTGCCACACTAATAAAGCGCTCCCTGCATACCAGTTCACACGTGGGGCTAAATCTGAAGTGACATTTCTCAATGAAAGGAGCAGTATTCACTCGTGTGCTCCGCATTCTGATGTCTGCCAAAACCTGGCAAACATGATTATAGAGATCCAGCAGGCATGCCACAGCTCTGTTTAGTCCTCATGGCTTAATGCAATGCTATACAAAAAAATAAATAAAACATACCAGGCTGCCTTGGGACGGCACTCTGGGAATGTGATTTCATGCCAATGGATGGACTCAACACATGGTTTGCAACTCTTACACAAGGACAGAATATCTGAACCAAAGGGGGCTGCTTTATCCACCCTTACAGGGGTAGGTCAGCATCCTGCCCTCCAAACTATAAGCCAGTGCAGAAACCTTGGGTTTCAGGGACTAGCGATGTTTATTTGTGCTACTCTGCATGGCATTTTAATTAGTAACTGTGTGCATTTAAAACCTTTGAATGGACACACAGGGGCAGTTGTGCAGCCTGGCTTTTGTGCTTCCACTCTCTCAAAAAAATCCTGTTTGAGAACATCAGCAGGGGGTTAATGGAAGCTTTGATAAAGTTCTCCAAAGCCTTTTATTGTTGCTCAACTACAGACTGGACTCTGCTGTCTCTCTGGCTGCTTTCCAATTAATTTAGTAAGCTGCAGACACAACTAGAAAATTTAGAAGCCCATCTAAACATTTGGTAGCCATAAACGCTTTTTTTGGCACAATCTCCTTCCACATGGAAATATTTCCTTGACAATTGTTCAGGGGCAGCACTCAGACTGGACAGCAAGCTTCACAAAAATGAAATGTCAGTGTGCTGCCAGTGAATGGAAACACACAGTTAAATAGTCCAGAGCAAATAAAAGCTGCAGGACCCTATCTTCATTTCTGCCAGTTTGGTAACTATTCATCTGTACCAGCATCACTGGGAACATCACTGATCTGATTTGATGCCTCCTAACGGCAGATTTATATAATTTAAATATGGTCAATGTCACCCATTCCTGGAATTACATGTGTTTTTTCCCCAGGAGAATATGTAACTAACCTCCTTTTTGCACAGCAAACCATCAGATCATTTCAAAAATGTAACCAAACTTTTATTTAAATGCTGCAATTACTTCTTGGCTCTATCTGACATGCAACTTGTCTAAGCTGTTTGCTGAACCCTGAAGCTGATTATTTACTAAGGATCTTTGGAAAGCAATGGGTTTTCTTTTCCTTCCGACCAAGACTTGTATCCCCCACCTTGAATACAAATTCATGGAAATGGGTGGTGCAGGCGGATTTGCCAGCAAGCAGGCAGTTGTTATTTTAATTATTATTTCTTTGTGGAAAGCTGTAGTTACCTTAAAATAATAATTTAATCCCTCCCAACAATAGTTTTCCCGGTTTTGTTTCTAAGACTGGAGCACGTATGCTTATAAGTACACATTCATTACAGACCATCAGTTAAAGCCTGTGCAAGAACACGGGGTTGTTAATAAGAAACTCCCACTTGCATCTGTCAGCTTGGAGAAGCTCCTTACGCAGACACATTATCTTACACACATAATTAAACATGCAGCAGAAGAAATCTGAAGTGGTCAACACTCGGCATCTCTGAGGCTCTGAGAAACCTCATCCTCAGTGCTGAAATTTGCCCATTCAAAAGTATTCATAACTGCTTGCTTTCATGCAATTCCCAAATTTCTTGTGCTGGGATCACTTATCTTCTTTCTGGATCTCCCACCACATTTATATCTGAAAAGTCTGTGGCTTCCCAAAATACACTGTTTGGTTTGCTTCAGAACTCCTTGCAGTAACTCCCTCTGATGTAAATCTTCAGACAAAAAAAGCCAAAACACAACTCTCTCGGAGAGACAAAGTGAGGGAAGAACGAGGCAGGTCATTGTCCTGCACAAACTGGCAGGTCACCTCACCAACCACAGCAGGTGAAACCCTACAACTGCCTACTACTTGTCCCAAGCCGCCTGCTTGAAAACGTGTACAGGGCAGGGGGTGGAGGGGGATTGCTGTTTGTAACTAGCAAACAACTGTGAAGCCTTAGAAACCATGCCGGTTTAGATTCAAAATGAGAAAGTTGCATAAAATTAGCCTGGAATTCTGCAAGATACTGCAACAAATCACCCGGAGTGTCACGCTTACGGATCACCCCTTTTTCAAGCCCCTGCTTACTAGTTTTGAATCTCTTTCCCCACTGAATTCACGCTTGCCACAGCTCCATTTGAGGAACAAGGCGACTGCTGATCCATGATCCTGAGTACAAACACCTTTAAAGCAAAATAAAAACACCCCTCTGCAACTCCCCTTTTCCATTACCCTGACATTTTGCGGAAAAAAAGAATGCAGCAGCTAGAAGTATCACACACACATCCCATGCTCTGGACATCTGGCCTGTGTCCAGGTGTTTGCCAAGAGATTATTTTAAATCAAGCTCATGGGGAACTGGGTGTCCAGGGTGCTGTGACTGTTTAAACACACCCAACTATATGCACGAGTTTCCTCCGGGGTTTGTGTGCCTGCAAAAGGACTCCTGTATCCTTTGGCTGCAGGGAACAAGTAACTGGAAAGGGTGGGACCATGCTGGTAGCAAGAACTTTGAAAAAAAAAAATAAAGATAAAAATAACAAAATTGAATTGACTCCTGGATGTCTGGAAAGCTACAGCCAGGTACTGCTGTGCCCAGCATCTGCAGTGCCAGTCGCTCCTCTGGGGCTTACCCACCTCCACAGCTTCCCGGTTGGACTGCCCAACTTGCTGCAAACCATAACACTTAGCAACTGATCCCAACACACTCTCCTCAGAACAGCGTGTCCTGAGACCTTAATCCTGCCCTCCACAACGCCCTGAACCTCACCAGCACTACCCCATCCCCGCCCCTCCCGAGGGAGCCAGGCAGGGAGCTGGACTGGAAAACGCACCAGCCGTGAAAGGGGAGCTGATCTGCAAGAGCCTCCCGATATCCTCAGTATTCACGAAGGAAGGGTGATGTCAGAACAGAGAATGACTTATTTGCCAGCTTATGCTATTTAGAGGATCTGCGAAACTGTCACACAACTGTATGATGAATCCTGTATTCAAGATCACAGAGCTTCTTCCCTGGCTGTTTGGAGATGATGTCTTCCTTAGGGTTACACAGCCCTTCAAAATCACATTTCAACACAACAGTAAACAGCTCATCACCAGGGTTGCATTTAAAAAAAAAAAGAAGAAAAAAAAAAAAAAAAAAGGTAAATTTTGCAATAGCTGAGCATAAAACTACAGTATTCTGAGCAACTACAGATCTTACTGTTTCTGAAAGCAAAATTAACTTCTTTTATAACCTCCCCATCGATAACATTCTCGGTATGCTCGTAAATAGCACCACATACGAAATCAAAAAATGTTATGTTCATTCTCAGTGAACAGAAATGATTTACTGTTACCTATACTGAAACCAGGACTATACTCAGAGAACACGATGGAGTTCAGAGAATCAGATGAATCGATTGATCTTCGGAGTATCTGTTAATTTTATTCTCCAGTAGTAGTTCAAGTGTATTCAGGCAGCCACCTAACGAAAGCCCTGCGACTGAAATATACTTAACAATGGGGTTTGATATTTCACTACAGAGCAGTTCTTTAGAGATGAGTTATAAATATCCAGGACAGCAGCATATTAAAAGGAAAATACTGAAAACCTTAGGTTTCCTGGCCTTGGCATGTGTTGCTTTTGATCTGCCTGAGCAACTATTACTTTGTCAATATGAGGCGTGCACACTGACCAAGGGCAATGTATGCCCATGAATTTTTACTGGCTGCAAATGTAGCTCTGCACAGGCTAAACCACGCTGGCAGAATGTAAGACCTTATATGCATTTTCTGTGCTGTTCTGTACAACACGTGAGGAATGCTAATCAGCATTTGAAAGGAAACGTGGGCTTTCAAAGAAGACCCACCGAAACGCAAAGTGGGAATATATATTCCCCTACCAAAAAGTCCAGTATAACTTGTGATTCATCTGGAAGCAAATAATTCCCACTTCTTCCCCCCTCTGCCATTTCTAACTTAAAACATAATCATTCTCAAAGGATCAGGATCTTTCAGATTATTTTTTTTTCCTTTTACTAATGGAATTAAGAACATAAACACAAACAAACCTAAAGGCTAAATAAAATTGAGTAACAGTTGACATTTTCCTTCCCTGCATTGAATGTCAGTGTTTCGGGTTCATCACAGTTTGGTCACCACCACTGCAGCCTGTCCCAGAAGAATACTCAATTCACGTGGATCTCCTCGGCAGTGCTCAAATCCTGGTGGCACCATGACCTATTTTAGTTCCTGCCTGGAAATGGATACTGAACAACCGCAGGGCTCTGAGTGATGGTGAGGAACCGGGGGAGCATACAAAAGAAGGGGGGAAGGACTGCAGCAGTGCCAGCCACACTGCTCTGCCGCTGAGATGAAGCAGCTCTGAGACAGGTGAACAGACAGCTAGACAGGCAAGGTGTGGGGGATCGCCGAGACAAAGGAACTGGGGAGAGGAGAGAGAACAAAAAGAGGGAAAAATGGGACAGAGATCCTGAGATATTCATAAGAAAGAGCAGTTCTTGATCCTGAACACAGGCAGCTTGAAATCATCCAGTTGATGCAATGAGAGAAAGAGTAAGTTTATTTATTTATACTGTATTTTCATCCTAATTGGCACATCCAGCCTTCATCTAGCTGTGCTGGTCCACTTAAGGAAACACTGAGCCCAAGGTAACCTTAACAAGGTAACAAATCACCAGACAGTCTGTTTATTCGGAAATATCAACCATTTGAACTCCAACAAGCAGAGAAGCCAGAAGGACACCCATCCCTCATAACATGCAAACAAAACGAAGGGAGCAAAGCAAGCAGCATAATGAGCTTGGATTTTAAAATCGTATTTAAAGCTTGTGTAGGCTGTCCCCCCTCCCCACTGCTCCCTGCCTTGTGAATGCCTTTAGCACCCGTGCAAAACCTTGTCCTTGCGGTGCTGCCCCCTCGGGCACACACACAGATGAGCTTAGATGCGAGTCTGGCTGCCAGGTTGGAAACCTGAACAGCTCGGCTGTGATCTTTAATAGAAATATAAACTGTTTGGTGCCTCTTTAAAAAGAAACCCAACAAAAGCTTCCTGCTTGCTGTGAACAAGGTCTCTTTATTGAGAGATTTACTTTTTAATTTTGAACAGCTTCACGGCATTATCCTTAGCAGCAAAAAAAAAAAGGCTTATGATGATCCTGAGCTATTCAGTCAACTGCCTGGTAAGGCTTCTCACTGAAATTAGCTTCTCCTAGCAGCATTGCATGAGAATTGCTGGTTTACATCTCTTCCACAAGTCATTTCACATTTTTAAAAGATGGACAAAGTGCTGATTTCATTTGATCGAAAACAGAAAGCCACAAAAGCCACCACTGCTGGTGGAGACCCTTAATATCACCATTTCTCAGCACTCTTTGTGCTAAGGGTGCTGGCTCCATGTTTCAACAGCTCAGTGTTCCAGCCTTTGCTTTCTTTAATTTCTTTTTAATCTTATATGGGAAAAGAATGCTGGCTCTCATCTCAAAAAAAAAAAAAAAAAAATAAAAAAATTAAAAAAATCATTATACTAAAACATGTAGAATAATGAGTTGAATTCAATATTCAAAATGTCTTAAAATGTCACAACACTGAAGTATTTCACTTGTAGATGATAGAAATTTTTACTTGGTTCAAAGCCTGCAATTTAGTTTCTCTCTTTTAAAAACAAACAAACAAACAAACAAAAACTATAAAACCCAGGACCTTTTTAAAGGAAGCAGGAAAAATACTTTTTCAAACACTTTTTCATCCTACTCTGAATGCCAAAAGCTTATTTTCATTTAAACATTTTTCGACAGTATTGGAAACTGAAAAGAGTTTCTAAACAAAGGGAGAAAGTAAACTGCCTCATTTCATTATCTCCAAGAGTGAAATGGCAAAAGCAAACAAACAAACACCTGTGCCTTTTAACTGCACCTTTTATGTCATTGCAATACACTTCTTCAGGTTAGTGCTGAAGGCACCAGTAACTGATTTCTCATTGTTTTCTGTCCTTCTCCCAAGGCATGCCACCTTCTATAGGGGCTGGCATTCTATTGAATGCTGGAAAGCATAGGCATAAGATATCAAACCCAATAAAGTCGTTTATGTATTTTCAGCATTGTTAGTCTCATTTTTATTAGCAAAACAGGGAAAATTATTAAAGGAGGAGCTTGGCTCTAATCCGACTTTAGAAATTGCTGCAAAGAAACCAAGGTAGCTTTACATTAGTGTAAGAAAGGTGCAAGATCAAAACCAAGCCTCTAGCACAGCTCCATCATGACATGATTTCTTTATAATGAAATATAGCAAATGAAAATTAGTGGCACAAGAATTTTAATGCACCCCAGACACACATTTACAATGATTAAACAGATCAGTACTCGTAAAACCCAAGGGTCCAACTTCACAAACCTTTACTCAAGCAAGCAGTTTCACTGAAATCAATGGGATTATTTGCATATGTAAGGACTATTTATCTCAGTTGAGATCTGTAGGTTTAGGCCACACATTTCTATTTAGATCTCCTGTGCAGCAGAATACACACAGTTGGATGAAAAATGGGAGAGCGCTGGCACCTTGGAGTTAATTTTCATTTGTACCGGTACAGTTTTCTCCAGCCCTCTGAAGCATTTGATAGACTGGGCATGTTTCAAAATTGGAAATGTTGGCAAAAATACAAGTTTTCTGATGTGAAGAACTGCTACTCATGGATAATAAACAAAATCAATTCTTATTTGCATATTCAATCAGATTTTGGTTTGCATATTAAAGCATAAGATGGTAGAATTTTCACACGGTAGATGGATCCCACTCACTTATTCATGCATATATGCATCCACTAATCCTTACACATGCCAAAATCAGTGAGAAATACTCTCTGCTAGGCATTCATAGCACAAAAACACTGTCCCTGCTGCTGTTCTCAACCTTCTCTTTTCGTATAGTGTATGACAGCATTCTCCCACAGCTTTCTCTCAAGACTCTGTAATAGCCCCTGTTCTCTATTAGCCTTCTTTTCACCAGGCAAAGCGATAGTTTGAATTTTTGAATCATAATTTAAAAGGGATGCTGTCAACTGTATGTGTAAAGAACAAAAAACACTGGACCAGATTTTCAAAGGAGCTTCAGTGTGGACTTGACAATTTTGCTTGTAACTGTCACTGCAAAACTGAATGTATCTCTCACTGTTAATACTGTTCTTGACTACAGTTAAAATTTGTAGATTTAGACTATACATAGCTATTTTTCACATGCATCTATTAGGAAATGGAATTAAAAATATTTATATAGCCAGTACTATCCAAATACACAAAATTAATATTGTCCCATACATCATAAGTCTAACGATAAATGATAGCTCTGTAAGCTGTGCTCTAATGTGCTGAATGCTTGCAACATCTGTGGGACTGGAAGGCAATCAGCGCTGTGAGCTATTAGATAACAGGTTTGACTGTCTTGTAGCCAGTCTGACAGTCTGGATATCTAATTTGCATATAGAAGAGTGTCATATTCAGATACATTTTGTGCATTAAATTAAAATTTCAACTGGAACCCTGTGCTTGAAACCCTAGCAAGCTGCAGACAAGAAACGTTTTCATGTAATTAAAGGGAAAATTCATACAAATGATCATCAGAACTAAACCGCAATCTGCTGCAGCAGCCTTTGCTAGGTCAAGTACAGGGGACTGAAAAAAGTAGAACTGGTATCTGAAATAATCAGGTATAAACAGAAATAGTATATCACTCTCCCAGATGAGTGAAACACAAAAATCAACCATCGTGAAGGTGAAAGCTCATATAGGATTTCTAAAGCAATGCCAGCTCTGATCAATTGAAACGTGGTTAGCAGCAGGTTAAGAAGGTATTTATTTAACAACGGGACAGAATCTAATTGACTTTGCAGGAGAGGAAAGAGGGCATAAAGGCAAGCCAGCACCAGCTCATTCTTCTTTTCCAATCTTATGTAGCCCTTTTTTGAAGGGTCAGAAACACAATCCTATGCTCCCCAAGTGCGTATTTTGCTCCCTGTGAACACCAAGGGCATATTTGTGCCCATGTGCAGGGTCTCCCCTATAAAGGGCCAAGCTGCTGATGACCCTGGCTCGGTCCCTTCATGCTGCCCAGGGCAGCTGTACTGTTCTGCCTCTGCAGAATGCCTCCCCGCGTCCTCGCAGCATCCTGCAGTAGAGCTCTGCTCCCAGCTACAGGAGTCAAACCCTTCTATTTTTCTAGCTCTGAAGAATTTGAACTATCCATATAAATAACCAGAAAATAGGGGGTTGACCCAGTTATGCATCTTATGGCTCCTCACATTTATTTGCTAATGCTAAATGCAATGGAAATCACAGCTTTCCTCAAAAACAGGCAAGAGAGAGGAAGAGAATTTGCGTTCAGGTTCCTACCTGCTTGGTTAGTTGTCACAGTGACTGACACAGCTTGGTCCTGGCTGGGATTTTGCTTGGACACTCCATTCACTGCCCAGACTTCAAAGGTGTAGTTAGTGTGAGCCAGGAGGTCAGTAATGGAGACTTTGGTGGTTTTCAAGCCATTCTGCTGGGGACTGAAGTGCACACCGCTGCCACAGGACCGGCAGCGGCTGAGGTCACCGGCACCGCACCTCTTGCACACCACATTGTAGGAGACATCTTCCCGACCACCTTTGTTCTGAGGGGGGCTCCACTCCAAGTTCACTGATGTCTCATTGACATTGGAAATGAGGTTCTGGGGAGCAGACGGAGGCCCTAGAAAGGAAAAGTCCATGTTTTTAGTAAGTGGAAAAAGCTTACATAATGTCCTCTATTTAGGGTGATACTTAGGGTCCTGGGTGATACTGAGCATGTGCAACTCCCAGCTAAGTCAAGGACAGCAGAGACCACACGGAATTTTGTTTCTCCATGTTCTTAATAAAGGTGAAAAATTAACTGGTAAATCAAACTCTGATCTCTTCATCTGATCAATTAACAGTATTTTCCAACTCTAAATGAGCCTGAAAGCCCAGTATTACAATTAGAGTGTGTTCTTTTCACTTTCACTATTTGGACTTGTTATGAAAAACTTAACATTTACACATTTTACGTTCATTTTTCCATGACCTCCCAAGAAAAGCATCAAATGCACAAAACTCCTACTTCACTGGAGATTTGCAAGGTCCCCCATTACCTACAGGCAGATTTTCATTGAAATTACTGACCTCCCCTCCCAATATTTTTTTCTTAGGAAGAGAAGTGCAGTATTTTCCACACAAGTTGATGTCAGATGGCATTCAGTGAAGAATGAAGCCATCAACTGGGACATGACACTTTGGGATGCAGGAAAGACGGTTGAGTAGAAAGCTGGACACAGAACTAGGGCTTTAAAAGGCTGAGAATAAACGTTACAATAGGGGAATGGTGGAGAATGTGAAAGAAATGGAGAGGAAAATATGGCGAGCAGCTGAAAGAAAAGCTGATAAAAGCAAACTGGGCAAGAACAAGAGACCATACAGAAAGCTTGGAAACAAGGCTGAATCAGGGACACAACGTCAGCTCTTGCACCACAGGGACAGGAGACACTAAGACTCATAAATACGCTGCCAAAAAGTTCCAGCTGGTTCCAGCACAGGGACTATAGGATTTGGGAACAGAGCTGCCGGCAGCCTGGGGAGGACCTCCCTGGGCAGGAGAGGTGCAGGGCTGAGTGGAGGGAAGGAGCAGCAGAAGCAGAGCAGAGCCCACAGGAGGCAGCTCCTCCAGGCACCTTCAGCAACCTGCTGGGACTGTAATGGTCGGTTCTGCCCGACTGGGCAAACTGCCTCCAGCGGCGCCCTGCCTCACTCCGTAACACAAATCTTATTCGTATGCAGCGATCCCCACAGGCCTGAAACCAGTAAGAAAACTGAAAATGCAGAAGAGCTCATCCTGTGACTCTTAATCTGATTTCAGCACGGCTGAGGTGAGACACTTCTTGTACCCTTAAATTTAGCAAGGATGATTCCGAGCAACTCCATGGAACAGATGGGTATTTTGTACATCACAAAAAGCTCCATTGAAAGGCAGCCTATTCTGGAGCAGAGCATGAGGGCACTCTGACTACACACACAGTACTTTGAGACAGGACATAAGGTAAATACTGTATCAAATAGAAATGAAGCAAACAGTGAGAACAAAGCTTCCAAAACATAATGATCCAGACCAGAATACAGTAAAAAATAGCAGTCCTTAGTAATCACTCAGAGTTTTAAATACAAATATTATTACCTGAAAAATACTGGAAATAATTTTGTAGAAAGTCACAAATTCAACTTTTATTCAAGAGATGAGAGAGTTTGTTAAAGCTTCTTAAATTTTATAAAAATATATTTGATAGCTGGAATGCAAAAAATATTCAGCCACGTTTCCCGACAGAAAAGGAAGGGAAAG
>NW_009937596.1:84030-88216 GCF_000696875.1 Nestor notabilis
GGCAAGTTTCATACCAATTCCATTGTTCCATTACTGTTTTTTGTCAAATGTTATGAAACTGGAAAAAAAAAATAATTTCAGCCATCACCAATAGCTTGAGTGTATAAATAAATCAATCATTATCCCATGTGCCAAAGGTACAAAAACAGCCATCAGGGTAAAATGGGAACCAAATACATTATGGTGAAACTCTGCTGAAATTCAAGCGTCTCAAGTGTAGCAGTGAAGAGGTTAAGCTGCTAAGAGGTGACTATGGTGAAGAGTAATTCTGGCTGCCTTGATTCATCAGGTGCATCTAAAAGGAAGCCTGAGACCTGAGCACACTGTGGAGGACAAGGTTTGGAGGGCTGCAGCATGTCCTTGGGTCTGTGCTTGAAGCTGCCAGGATGTAATACATTTTCAGCTGGAGACAGAACTTTTATTTTATGAGAGGTTAAAAAAAGATACTTGAATTACATAGAGGTCAAATGTATCTAGTTATCTTCAGTATCTAAACAAAAGGCCTCTGCTGCAAGAGTAGATGAGCAAAGATTGTTTCTCTGCACTCACTTCAGAAATACAAAATTAATATACTCATTTTGAAAAGAGGGAAATCCTCCCTTCCTGCCAAACCTTTGAAGCACTCTGAGTTAATCAGGGCTGACAGGTAGAATTACTGCAAGAAGAGAGAGCCTGGGCCAGTCCCTGCGACAGGGAGCCCTCCTGCCCGCTGTATCACCAGGCTGCCATTAATGGCTTTTATTTATACACTGGCAGCATTTAGGACTCCTAAGGACAAAACCTTTTTACTCAAAGATCAGTTACCAAACACAGTAAGAGACATTTCCTGCTCCAAAAATGCTTAGAAAGTAGCAGGGAAATAAAAGGGAAAGAAACTGGGTTTAATCTCTGTTAATCACATGGAAACTGAGGCAGAGAGATGTGGTGAGACAAAAAGGGCACACAAGATGTGCCTTGCACAGCTGGCAATCAGTCACAACTCTCCCAAGTCTCAGCCCAGTGCCTCTGCCCCATCATCAGTCCTCCTTCCCCCAAAAGCTGGGTTTCCCAGCTCCCCTTGGCAGCAGAAAGCAGTCTCTGCTTAGTCTGCAAATACATGAGCCTCCTTTTCAAAAGAGGAGCTACTCCACCAAGTGCAATGAGGTGGAAGACATTCTTGTAATCATGAACTCGAGCGGCAGTGCAGGAACTGCTGAGCAGAAACTGATCTAAACTCATCTACCCTAAAACTCCCCAAACTGCCTCACACCAGGGCTCTCCTTCAAGGCAGGCAGGTGCACAAGGTGGCATTTCTCCCGCAGCACTGTCAAGGAGGCAGGAGAACAAGCGAAAGCCTCTGGGGAAACCAGCAGCCTCAGCAGACCACAAGCCTGCAGCAAAAGTCTGACCTCGCCGGAGCTGCTGCCAGAGCTGAGGAGGTCTGTCCTCCCAGAGGCCGTTCAGTTCCTGGCAGCAGCAAGTCCTGCACAGAAACTGCTCCTCTGGGAAACAGCAAGAGCTTTACGGTGAGAAAAACCAAAAGTCATTTTCTTACAGATCATTCACTTGCTGCAATCACAGAAGCGAGAGCATCTACTCGGAGGGCAGCCAGGATGGCTGAGATAAGGTGGTGCCTGTGCAAACACTTCCCCTCCCTAAGCATTGCCAGGCAGTGCCAGGGCTGCCCTCGTTTCAGAGGGATATTGTGAAGCAAAGCATTCCACATGAGGAAGGTGCATACTGCCACAGTCTCAGCATGAAAGATGTGCCTTTTAGCTCACATACAGCAGCCAGTTTGGGGTTAAACTCAGACTTGCTCTGATGTCCATTAAGATATTTTCCAAGGCTCTAGGTCCAGTTTCACATGGGAAAATGTGCCAGAATGAATCAAGCTCCTCAGAAGCAAAAAGTCAGTAATTAGTATGTGGGACAGGGCATTGCAGTGTCTAAACAGAGATGCAATGAAGCGGAAAACCAGGGAAGCAGATGCTTGCAGGTCACAGAGATGAGCGCACCACCTCCAGCGTGAAAAGGAAGATGCGGGGGAGTCTCCAAATGGTGGGCTGACATTACAGTGAGGGGAAAAGCAATTTCTTTTCTTTCTGAAGCATAGTCATCAATAGAGCTGTTGGCACTAGGAGTGGGGAATAGTTTCAGATTGATGGGCCTGGTTTCAGATGTTGAAACACAGGGCGTATCTGCTCCTTCCTTCAATGGTGATCAGGATTTGCTTTGTTTCTAACAACAGAGCTACTGCTGCTAGAAGAGACGAAAACCCTTGCAGGGCCATGGCAAGCTGAAAGTGCCAGAGTAATTCCAGGATGAACCCAGCTAGCAGGATCCTGCAGAAAGAGTGTTCTGCCAGCCAGACCACTGCCCTCACACAAACCCTCTGTCCTCTGGCAGCAAGATCTAGCTACAGGGCAGATGAGAAGGAAGACAGGGAGATGTGCCTCGAAGAAATGGTACCAACATTTGTGATTTTATTCTGAGTCCCATGATTTACAGCATTTTTCTTAAAACTCCTGCTGATGGAAGCATGCTATTGCACGAGCCATTTGGCGCTCTGGAAGCATGGAGCTAATACTGCCACACTGCCCAGAAGAGCTTAAAATTCCTACAGGAAAAATAAGTCTAGACATTTTTATTTTGAAAAACAACTGATTTTAAAGTTCGTTTTATGATGTTAGGAAGCCAGACGCTCTTGCTTCCCCAGCTCAAGACAACAGAACCTGAGGGACAGACCTGCAAAGCCGCTTGCACTTCTCCCATCGGGGACTGCAAAGAGGGCATGGTTTGATCATGGGGCCTGAAAGCCAGATCCCCCACCCAGAGCATTTACCAGCACCACCAGCAGACATGGGGGTCTCCTCTGTGGGAACATAGGGAACGGAAGTTTTTCATTTTATTCCTTCCTGGGGCTCCATAAATCTTGCTTCACAATAAACCCATCGAAATCAACTGAGCCATGAAACAAATGGAAAGGCCCTGGGTGGAGCAGTTCAGCTTGTGTGTCAGGACTGAGGAAAACATTGAAGAGTCTGTTTAGCAACAAATAATCTTTGTCAAGATAATCTTGCTATCTCCCTCAACCCTCCTATTAGATTTACTGAAACATATTGGGCAATGCAGATTGTTTGTCTTTCGCTTGCTGCAATAAGCTGTATCTATTACATCTATCTGTCTCTTTCACCCACAGATACAGATCTGTCTGTCATAAGGGCAATGTTTTATCGTATGTCAAATAAATATTGAGGAAAACTAGAGCTTTAAAGGGGTTAACAGCATAAGCGTTACTTTTTCTGAAAGAACTGATGTATTTTAGCACTCTCACTACAACCTCAGGCTGCATTTTAACTTTTCATCTACTGATATTTCTCTCCCTCCCTTCCTACTCAAGTCCCACTCCAGCCTGCATGTCACTGCAACACTGATAAAGGCCTGATGAAAACCATGACAAGGGCATGTATCAACACCTGAACGGCTCCCTCCAGACCACACATCTCTGTGTGCTCCATGACCTGTGTGCCAGCTCTCTGTGGGTATAGTTAAGGAGCCTCTGTGATTCACACCAGGGATCAAGTCTGGTCCAAGCACTGGAGTGAATCACATACAACTTCCGCAGTGAAGACCTGGTAATGAACTCACTGCCCGGGACTGACCTGTACCTGTGGGGTCCTGATGGCAGGGGGCCATGGCTGTGAAGCAGAGCAGGCTACAGACTAACACTGGGCGTAATGACATTTCAGTAAACTGTTTATTTGCAAGGAGAATAATATTTTGCATTAAAATTGCTATCCTATGTACTGAGGGACCACCAGAGGTTGTCAGCTCAACCACCAACAGGTTATTTGCCTGTTGTTTGAATGCCTGTGTTCCTGCCGAGGAAGTTACCCCAAGCCCCTTTCTTCCTGCCACCAAGGGATAACAGAATGAGTGCAGGAGGTTCAACCTAGTAAAACTGGCAAAATCACTCCACCAAAGAAAAAGAAAGTCTACCCTGAACACAATGAAGGGTTTCAAAGGCAAATTCCACAAAGGTCATAAGACAAAGAGGCCAGGTTGGACAGGGCTTTGAGCAACCTGCTTGAATGGAAGGTGTCCCTGCCCATGGTATTGGGGTTGGAACTAGATGAGCTTTAAGGTCCCTTCCAACCCAACCCATTCAATAATCCTACGATTAGGTGCAACTGAGTGAATATTCCTG
>NW_009937596.1:88480-104471 GCF_000696875.1 Nestor notabilis
TCCTGCTGTTCTCAGGGGTTGGTTGCACCCAGCCCTTCATGCATGCCAAAGGGAAAGTACAGATACCAAGACCCTCGCCGTGCCCAAGGACGGGGTCTAACCAGGGTGCACCAGGACTGCAAAGTCAGCACCACCATGAAGCCACAAGTCAAAAGGAGAGAGCCCCTCCCTCAACGAACTCCATATACCACAAGCCCATGTCAAAGAATGTGCTGTGGCTGGGCTCTGGAGCTGGAGGGACTCCAGCGAGACAGGCAGACAGGCATGATTTGTCTGGCATGCAGATAGACTCCTACCATGTCAGCCCATCTTTTCTCCCTACAGCTGTAAACCGACCAATCTACGCAACTGAAAAATACCTCTGGAAACTAACCCTGGGATCTGAAGGTAGAACTCTAAGTGCACTGTGCTTAAATGGTTATGACAAAGGTTTTAATATCCCTGGTTTTACATCTTCCTTTTTTATTACTGATCTGCCCAGCAAGGTACTTCTCTAAAAGTCTCTGTGGGTGGATGCAGTAAATTCAATTACAGTTTTCTACAACTGGACCAGACAGACTTGTTTGACACAAAGAATACTTTCTTCACTAAACCAGTTAATTTAGTTCAGCAACAGTGTATGGTTAGGAGGCGTGGATTAAGACAATGAAAGAATAAGAGAAAGAAATGGTTCCCAGCAAAACAGCTCCCAAGTGACTTTATTGTCCCAGAAAATTAGAAGAAATAAGGAGGAACTTGTCACTTGGTTCTCTGCTGCCCCAAGCTGACCGGATGCCAGAATCCCACTTTTAGACAACTAGCAGCTCCAAATTTTGGGCAAACAGCTTTTGTTCACCAAAGCTATAGGCAAACTAAAAAAAATAAAAATAAAAAAAAAATAAAAAAAATCCTTCTTTTGTTTTCTCAGAGGTTCCATGGACAAAGCACTGCAGAGAAAAGAGAAAGTTTTGGTTTGGCCAATTTTATCAGACCTGAGTAACGATTATATACTCTTTTCTTGGGTTAGAAACAAAAATATCACAGAACAAACCAAAAAGCCCCTCAGCACAGGTTCTGACACGTAATGCCTTTAACATGAATTTAGCACTTATGAGAAACCCACTCTGATGGTACCCAAAATAAAGCTCTCCAACCGCAAACAGCTGCTGTGTGCACTTCTCTGTGCCAGCCTGTTCCCTTGGAGAGGACTCCTTACCAGGAGCATCTTCTTCTGTGCCAGCTTAGTCCTCAGCCACTAACAGTGGTAGCGGATTATTTTGGCAGCACTATTACCCAGGACTAAACTGATATTATCAGTATTTAGACTGTAACCACATCTATTTACTACTAACCTATGGTACAGGTAATATTCATCACCTTGAAAGATCTACCTGTGGGAGGGAATCTATTAAAAATGCAAGCTGAAACCCACACTCTCCATGGAAGTGCTAATGGAGATATTTCAAGTATATAAGCTCAAGAGGGCAAGCCTTCTCTATGAGCACCCTGTCAGTCACCAGATCAGTGCATTTAAAATGAACCCTCCTTTAAAAGCAAGATGCTTTCAAAAGCTGTGTATGAGACTAAGTAACAAGCAGGACAAAGCTTTTGAGCCCTAGAAGGAGAAAATTATTTAAAAAAATAATTTACTCAGTGTATTTGTGCACATTTCTCTATCAGGTAACGGATGTCTCTGCAGCCAGGGCAATGGATAATTATTTTCAAGTGGTTGTCACCCTGCATTCGGTCTGCGTTCGCCTGACAGAGTGAGATCGGAAGGAAGCTTCATTGGCAGTTCCCACCAGACATCAGAAAACCTCAAGCATGTAGAAAAGACTTTAATCTTCTCTAACCATTCCCACACTCTCCTCGAGGAAAATATTACCTTTCTTTTTTGAGGCCAAAAAAGTAGACCTTAGCTTGGTAAGGATTAAAAATTATTCTGACAAACAGTAAAAATAAAATGATAACCTGCTGTAGTTCAAAGCTTTCCAACTTCACCCTCAAACTGACAAAACCCTATAAACATACTGTTAAATGCAGCAGAGTGCCAGCTACGGGTGTTTGTTAATCCGAGTCAATCAGGCAGACCAGCAGGCTTCAATGGGCTTTGGACCAGGACTGACAAAAGGATCATCTTTATGAGCCTGCTCTAGAGACACTGACCCTCTTCATCTCTGGTGATTTCAAAGGGAACTCAGGGTGTTCAGAAATCTTGAGCTAATTTGCTACATAATAAACAAGATTCATAGAACAGGGATGGCTGCTATGACTCACCGTTGTTTAAAAGGAGCCTCATATGAACTGGCCTGTTTTGAATCGTCAACTTGGCCTTGGCTGTACTACAGAGGAGCAGTCAAGTCTTTGATAAGTTAAAGGAGCAGCAGGCATCTGGGAGTAAGCATCCAACCGTCTAATAGGAAGAAAACCTAACTAGAAACTCACTATCAGAAGCAGTGAAAACTTTAGCACATCTGCTGTACAAGGTCTGAAAGCCAGCTTTTGTGTACAACACAGCAAGAATAAAGAGAACAAATAAAGAGGTGTGAAAAAAGAAAAGATCCATACAATGAACAACTCCAAAGATCTTCAGAGCATATCTACAGAGAGCAATGAAATGTCACTGGAAGTACCTCAAGTACCTTTGAAGGGGCTAGCTTGGGCACTAAGAGGCAGTACAGCTCTGCTAAGGCTTTTAGTCATGCTGCCAGCCTCGCTGATGTAACCATACTGCTACTCTCTCAACGAGGCCTCATGATGCTGTTATTGCTAGGATAGCCTTTAACAACTCTAATCAATACTCTTTAACTTGATCATGATCCTAAAATTCATCTCCCTGGAGGCAGGGCTGAGTGTGAAATAGAGAGGTTACTATTTTCAGAGGAGATGCAAAAAAAGTAATTATTAAATAATCAATGTCTTTAAACTCACTAAAATGTCTGGCAACGCAGTGCCAGGTACAGCCTTCACAAAAGAGCACTTTGGCCTTCTCTTTCTGTCTCATAAAGCTTCATTAAACTTATATAACTGTGGAGCTGTCAATAATGTTTCAGCATGTGAGCTGTGAAGCCCTTCAGATAAACCTTTGTTGTTGATCTTTAACCATCTGAAAGACAAGTTATAACACAAAGTAAACACCTGGGCTGTGTAAGTTTAGGCTTAGAAATAAAGCCCACATTTCCCTGTGACAGTTGTATATGTTGCTGCCACTAATTGCTTCTTTCAGCAGTTGTGGACAGGTCTCCTGTTGCTGTGGGCTCATTTACACAAGCACTGACAGTCAGACAGCCCTCGCCTCCCGTCCGCCTGGCTATTCCTGACCATTTATCATTATAGATTGTGCGTTTTTACAACTGGTGAGACCAAAGTCAACAGTCCACAAGATGCGGCAGCCACTTGAAGCATCAGTCATCTGCTCGATTTCCACCTCTCCCTCCTTTCTGTGCACGGTTAGCATTACGACTGGGTTTTAATAAGGCAACAGAGTTGGTAAACAACTCTTAATTTATTTACTTGGGCAAGATTCTTTTGACTTCAGTGGGAGTTCTGCCAAGTGAGGGATCTTGGACCAGCGCCAATGATAAAATGCCCATTTTACTGGCATGTACAATTTCCTATTTACTTGCCAAAAGAACCCTAGTTACCAGCTTCACAATAGACTTTGTTCCTTTCACCTGGAGAACAATCCAATTGGCAATTCCTCTTCTCTCCAGGCTAAAGGAATTAAGCGAAGAGGTCCAGTTACCACTAGCAGAACTGTGTGAAACCAACGCTTGCAGGTGCCACCCCTGTGGGCTCTGGGGTTCTCTTCCAAAACCACCATGTAAGAACATTTTATATTGCCAGGCATGCTAAGGTGCATTGTTGCATCTACTCTAATACACTGTGCTGCAGACAATACCACATGTGTTCACTCACTCTTTCAAGATAAAAAGAAGGATTCCGCTGTGAATACCAGAAAGTTACCAGACAGTCTGACAGGAAAGAAATCCAGTCAGAAAAATAAGTTGTTCTGTCATTGGCCCAACTGCTGAATTTCTTACTCTGTTAGCCCTCTAATTTACTTCAACGACTCTACAGAACTGGGTCCGGACTAACCAAATCAAAGCCCCCACTTAATTGAGTAAATGTCTCTGTTAATTTAAGGTTCTGGCCAGAAAATCAGAAGACAGCTAATAAACAGTTGCTGTATTTAAAGGAGTGATGATTTCAAGTCTACTGATGATAAACACACATTGTCAAATTACTCTCGTCTCTTCTCTTCAAGCAATAACCACTCCCCTTCTTATTCAACATTTTCTCAATTCCTTCAGCCTGTCACCACAGACAAGGGGAGACAGCCTTCTCCTTTGAGATTCCCATCACTCACAATCCCTTTCTCTCAGACTGGCAGCAATGCATGGTCTATTTTCCCAGCCTATGCAGAAAAGAAAAATCATTCTCTCCATATTGCCTACCCACTGTTCCCTCTGCTCTTGCAACTGCCATAATGCACCTTAAAAGGCATTTTGACATACTGTGCATAATAAACAACCTTATATGATGTTTTATGAATAAGATACAGACATATATAAAGAGGTGGAAGAATTATTACATAAATTTAACTTCCAAATATCTGCATTGGTGTATACTTTATGTTATAGAGAACAGGCTCCAACAACAGAGGTTAGACTGAACAGCAGAGTTCAGACTGAAGCAGTGCCAGAACAAGTGTGCAAACCCTGGGAAGGAAGCACGGCAACACCAGTGCAAACCTCCCTACAACATACTAGCCAGCATAACCGCGCATTGTACCCTACTTTCTTATTCTTTTAAAAGCTAGAAGAGTGATAATCAGCATCTGTCTGGAAATTTAGAAAAGGCACAAGTTAAGCTGAAGGAAAAAGAGTACATTTGTTTATTTAGTAGTCTAAGCAATCTTAATAAACGTATGCTCAAATAATCAGCTCCTGTGTAATTACTCATTTGCAAGCACAGTTATTAGGTAGGTAAATTCACTCTTTTTTGAAAATACAGGTCAAATATTTATCTCTGATATATATTAAATGCAACACAAGATTGGACTAAGGGCATATATTAGACCACAACATTTACAAAATCGAAATGTTTAGACCTCTCAGACCTTTTTTAAAGCCTTGACCTTGGAAACAAATAAGGACAGTGTTATTTTAATGTGCATTCAAATTTTAACAACACAGTCACACAGCTCTAGTGGAATCCACATTGAGTTTCCACTGTAGATTGCTCATCATTTCATTATGGTTCATTATGCTGATAACTGTCAGAAAGCATTAGAAGCAGGAGCCTTGAGTAATAGCACTGAAATGGTAATTTAAAAACAATATACTTTCTGGAGGAAATACAGCAGTGCACTAAATTCAATTAGAAGAGGCGAATGTAAAGACAAGTAAGTGATGTTTGCTGTTTGAAGTCAGGCTCTTCAGTTTCTTGATAACCTAAACTTGGAGGAAGCCCTTTTAAAGCAGGCACTTTTCTCTTGTATCTCACTAAATTTGCTCTCATTGTCTCTAAGGTTCCCTGGTATAAACTGTCTTAAATGTAACTGTTTTAGAAATATTTCAGGCCATGCCAAAATATCAATCAATCAGTCACTGTTTGGGTGGCACAACAGACTAAATTATTCAGGGTCATTTACTGAGACAGATTTCAAGCTGGACAGTCTATGCTGGTAATCTCTCTTTTGTAAAGGGCTCCCAATTAAAAATCATTAATAATCTGAATCGAACAGACAATATAAACAATACAAATCTGTCCTGTTGTCACTCATAATGTGATCATTGTTTGTTAAGAAACAGTTAGAGAATTTGACTCATTAACGGTGGGGACACAGGACCAACACCCATTAATTTGGGTGGGAACTGCACCTGCCTGCACCAGGCTGCAATTCACAGACTATCTCCTTACAGGGAAGGAAACTCAGGGATGAGGACCATAATTGAGACTGATTGTTTACCAGCCTCGTGGATTTGTGTGTTGCTAAGACAATTTATTCTCCATTAGATTGCTAACCTCATGAAAGACCCATTCTCTCAGCAAATATGGAAATATAATGAAGGTCTAAATAGTTGCCTTAACATTATATTTGTGATGTTTCCAAAAGAAAAAGGCGACTGTGTTTTCCATAGGTTTTGCTCGACTATATTACAGGTCAATTACACCATCCCCATGCCCAAGCACACACAGCTGACAAGCCCACTCTGCTTCAGCGTTGAAAGTCTAAATTCCTTTGTCAGGTCAAAGTGGCAGATCCAGGAAGACTCTGCTCCTCAGTGGTGACAGACATGTTGATGATTATCCTCATGAGGCAAGCTCAAGGGAAAAGATGCATCAGTAAACATGGGTATGTCAGGGTGTCTATGCCTGGCCTTCAGACATACCCCACTGTAGGCTCCTGTGCTCACATCCTACCACATTCTGCTCTTACCTGTACAAGCTTAAAGCCAGATGTAACTAATCACTCTAGCAAAGCTAAAATAGAGCAGAATACTAAAGCCAGAGTCTGAGTTATTTGTTCAGATTGGATGCCTGGCTTACCTGAAGGTTAAGCACAGTTTGTACAACTCAACAAGGAATGGACATGTCAGAGACTGGTATTACGGAACAAGAAGTCTCTGGAGCACATCTCCAGACCAGTGCATCAGGAAACAGGTGTTGCTTTTATTATTTACCATGGGAATTGCAAAAAAGGAAAAGGAAAAGGAAGGAGAATTCTCCAATTCCCTTTCAATCCGCTAGCACAATCAGGCTAATAGAAAGTCAGAACAGTCTTCCCCCCCCCAACCTAGAAGGAGAAGTAAGTGACGAGAACAGCCAGTTCTAAAGGAACTGTAAAGGAAATCAATAGCCAAGGGTCAAAGCTTTACAAAAACACATCCTAAGAAGGCTGAAGTTCTTAATCTTAAAAAATGTTTAGAAATAATGAAGAAAGGATCAATCCACAGTCCATTCCAGGTGCCCTCTCCAAATTACCGAATGTTACATTTATTCACCTGGTCTAATAGTTCTCCAAGTGAACAGAAACCTGATTTTACAAGCCAGTGGAGCAGAGTCTATCTTTTTGCTAGAAGAACGGATCTCAGATACTGTGTTTTATTTCTTCATTAGTGCGCCGTCACACTGAGCGATTACTAAATGCAGGCCTGAATGAGAATACCAGGGTTAAACAGAGCATAATGAACAAAGAAGGTGCCTTATTATTATGGCTGTCAGCACAAGGGAATTGGGTTTGTCACCTGGTTTAACCAACTGGTAAGAACTGATTAGAGTCTGAATCTGTCTGAAAGAACCTTTGATGTTTATGCTCCCTTCTGTCTCCACATCTTGTCAGGAAAGGCAGACAAACAAGAGGCTTCTTCCGGAGGGGCTTCCTTCAGCAGAGCCCTCTAGATGGTTCCTGTCACTTGTCTCAAGTGCACGGGTTACTCAGTGGCAGGAGCGTGGGGAGCAAATGGCTCCCCCAAAGCCCCTTGCACAACACAGAGGTGCACCACACGTGCAGGGCTGCATGCTGAGCCTGCACAGGTACCACCATCACCGCGATGTCCAAACACTGCTGGGGCACACCTCAAGGAGGGGATATTAGCAAGCACGGCAGTGAGTGAGGGAGCAAAGCTGCCCCACAAGCCAACTCACAAATATCCTCTGTGTCTTCCTTCATACTGGATCACAGAAAAAGAAGCCCTTAAGCTACAGGAAAATTGAAAGCTCTGAAGTGGGACCTCCAGAGACAGGCAACCTTTTCCCCAGGAACAGGTGTCTATGGGATTGTGTTGTTGGCTTGCTGCTGCATGCCAAGTTCTCCTGGACTGCTGTAGAGCTGAAGACCGAGACGAGCACCATGCCCCCTGCCTTCTCTTCTTCCCTCTTCGTATTTTCAGGGTAAAAGACTAAGATCAGGGACTTCAACTTTGACTGACCTCTCAAGACAGGAATGGGGATGGGTGCCAGAAGCAGGCCCAAGACTTGACAAATAAGGGCCAAGCTTGCAGGGGTACATTTTGCAATACAAGCACATATATCATTTGCTAACAATTTCCCCATCTGGAAGTGTTTTGCTGTCTCCTCGTGCTTCACTCACTGCACATGTCTATTTAAATTCAACCAGTTGATTACTGATTTGATTTCAATTTGGTCAGGATATCACTCACTAGGATCAGGGCTTTACGAGAAACTTTTGCTGGTATAATGTTATTTAGGGCGTACCTTCCAAACAATAGTTTTATTGTTGCAAGAAGACCTTTCTCCTATCAAAATGGTCAAGCTTTAGATCTCCTCGTGTAAACTATATTATAAAAAGCATCTTCATACCAACTTCAGCAAGGTTAGACCTTCATCCCCAGTCAATTTTTGGCAAGGGATAGATGGACCTCTCTGCTTTCCTACTAAGCAAAAGCAGCTGATCCTGGCTGTACCCAGACCTGCTTAACCACTATCCAGAAAAACTCCCAGCCAAAAAGGAGATCACTGAAGAAGAGCTGGAGTTAAGGGGGTGTGGGGAAGGGATGAGTGCTGGCTTAGTTATGGACATACTTTGTTTCTGCCTTGTAAGGGAGAAATTAAGATTTAAATAAATGTGAGTCATCTCTCCAAAACAAATTTGGAATATATTAAAATGTTACAAAAGAAATATCTCAGTCTTGTCTCACTCAGAGACACACACAATCTCTGCATAAATACACAGCTGAACTCCAAAAATCTGGAAGTATTTCCAATAGCTTTCAGGAAAAGCCACAAATGGATATCCCATAGTAAAATACAACCCTTTCACTTACTGTTTCAAACTGCCCTGCTCCTATAGAAGTGAAAACTGAAGAACTAGATGATCACGATTTAACACCAGGGCATGACTGGAATCTCAGGTCTTTGGCTGAGTGAGCCATTAGCCAACACATAGGACAAGGAGTTGTTCCAGCAACCCCATGAGAGTGCTCAGTGCACTACACTGCTTGTTCTCCCTGCTGGAGGCATTTTGGTAGAACTAAAGCAAATTCCATTTGCTGTACATGCTATATTTATCTATAAAGGATAAAATAAACCATACTTTCAGTGCTTGTTTCATTAAGGTTTAAGATTTATTAACACCACCCCTTCCATTTTTATGTTCCTAATGGTCACTAGCCATATTTTGAGCAAATTAGATATATAATGTGATTATAAATATTACCCATTTACCCTCAGTCATAAAATTATGGGAAAAACTTCCGTAATTTCTACACATACCAATATTTAAAGAGATGAAAGGTGATGTGATCACTGGACAGGCCCTCGAGCTGGAACATCAACCTGTGTTTTATTTCCAATTCTGTTACTGAGGCAGGTCACTCCTCTTTTGCAGCTTTGCCTCCTCCCAGTCTCCTGATTTATTTAGACTGTAAATCGCTCTCAAGGGTCAGTGCAGCCATGTCACTGCTGGGAATTCAGGGCTGAGAACTGATGCTTTCTCTGCCAGAAGTGTGAGCCAAAATGCTAACCACACCTGCAATGGGCTGTAAGAGCTACTGAATGCTGCTCTCAGAAGCAGGACACTTCCTAGAGATGCATGTCTCTGGGCAACATTTCCTACATACACAGTGAAAGAAGAACAGGAGAAGAAAGGGATAATAAAAGGGGAAGAGATTGTTCAAAGACCAACTTACGAGTGCAGGGCATGGAGGCAGCATCATTTTCAGCTCGGAAAAAGCCCCGGTCGCAGGTGCAGGAGGTAGAGCCTTCCCAGATGGAGTAGCTGTGAGGCGGGCATTTGGCACAAGCAACATCTGTCGAGAGAGCCTTGTAGTATCCGATTTTGCAAGCTAGACAGAGGAACAGGAAGGGAGAGTGTTACTTGCCCAGGCTGTGATCATAAATTGCTAGCTTACTTATTCAAAATCAAGGCAGGAGACATTTCAAAGAGATCTAATGATGTCCTCTTAGCCCCAGGTGAAGAATTAACTATGATCACGCTCTTAATGAGTAATCCTATGTCAGGGGATACTGATTTCTAATTCCAACAAGAGCCATTTTAAAAGCTGGCTTGGAGATGGTAAAAAAAAAATTATACTCTTCTATTTGCACTGCCAGAAAATCAGCTGCCTCTTTGTGCTTGCTGTAGAGTTGCATGCTGTTTAACCCATGTCCACCTGCATCCAGGCACACACACAGAGCACGACAAAAGGGGTGCAATTGGTTTATTCTATGACCACTTAAGGAATGGCAGCTGACAGTCAGACACTGCCAATTTTTAAGATGGAGTGGGACAGGAACCCACTGGGATTGGCAGTGAGGCCCAAGCCTAACATGCCCGGAAATGGCACATCTCCCTCCTGGCAAGGCAGAATTCATTTGGCTCTTAATCCCCAAGGGAGGAAATCAGGAGTGTTCTCCCTGCTTTGAAGCCAGGGCATAGCAGTAAGTGCACCACTGCCACCAGGTCTCACATGCAACTGGCAAGCTTTCAGTGACAAAATCTTCATAAATGCAATGCTTACACAAATGGCCACTTTCACATTGCTTGGAAAAAACTCATTAGCATCATTAATAACACATTTTCATAGTGGCTAACAGGTATGTCATCCTAGAAATTTCTCCTTGGCTAGAGATAAAAGCCCACCATCAGCACTGGCTTTCAGCATTATGGAGAACAGAGAAAATACCCAGGCATGCAAATACGTAGAAAGGAAAGGTTGTTCCCAGGATGTACTGCATGACTCCCTCTCACATCTTATCATCTATCACCTACGCTTCCTTTGGGGTTCCTCTGCTACGCACAGGCTCCAGTACATGGGGTGCAGGCTTCCGCGCAGCTGAAGCTCACTCCTGTTTTACCCTTCCCTTAGCCCTCCTTGTACTTTCCCTCCTTTTCTTATTAAGCCCTGAATGGGAAATGGAGGGGGATTTTAGCAATGCATGTATAAAACAGCAAGTTACTTCACTCTTATTAACTAAAGCCATTTATGGAATTTACTTAACGAGTCCTAACTTTACAACGTGCCGTGCGCCATCTGTAAGAGCACCGGGAGATCAGTCTGCTTTTGCTCTCCATGGCTGCTGCTGGACCAGAGGATCATATAAAAGCACACTGCTCAAGTGACTAAGATTTATGCTTCCAGAATTTACATGCGTCGCATTATTAGATAAGGTTCAACCTGCAAGGTGCTTTTTGGCCATACTTCAAATGGCCTCAGGGTTTCAGTTAAAACCAGAAACCACAGCTTTGGTAGGAAGAATCATGGGGGTCAAACCCAGCCTCCCCACATCAGAGACAATTAGTGCCTGAACACAAATACAAACCCACTGGGTACAGCCAGGCAGTTGCAGTACACAAAGGCAGCTTGTGTAAAACACCTTCTGCTTGTGATGGGAATTGGCCAGAAAAAAAAATTAAAAAGAAAAGGAAAATTACCTTTGATTTTTTTATATGCTTTGCAGCATCTGGTGAGTGAGCTGTATTATCGCTATGTGTCCTCTTGTGCCTGGTTTAATAACAGCAGCAGTCAAGTGCCAGATACTGATCTGAGATATTATTCCTGGTTTTCACTGGCACAGCTCAGATCGGAAGTATACCTAAGCCTGTATATGACGAGGGCAGTCATATCTTGCTGCCATATATATATACAAGGCATGGAAAAACAGAATACAAGAGGAGACACCAGGCTGACTACTGTTATCCTCCTAATTATTTCTCTTCTTCGAGGCTTTTAAAACAAAACTCTAACATTACTGATAATACAAACATCATAGTTCAGAGAAATTACTAAATGAAGGGTTGTCTTTAGCCCTCTTAGTATTAAAATACTTAGATGATAAATACATGGAGATCCTGCTCAGCCTGTAACATGTTGTTGGAAAGGTAGGAAAATGTCAGAGGTAAAGATTTTTGCAACCATTCCTGGTTTTCACTGTCTTTTCAGACTTGGTGGTTTAAAGGGAATAGATGGATTCAGTGGGTACTGCAAGGTCAACAGTCTGTAATTCAAGGATTTTCTTCTTCTCCATGCACTGTATTTTGTTTTCTACTATATTAAGCAAAGATCATTAATATTTCAAGACGTGAAGAAAGCTCTCCAAATGCAGTGGCTGCTCCTAAAGCAAACACAGCCATTTTCCTTCAAAACCTACCTACTCCTGGACACTTAGTTTTCTTCATTTTAGCATGGTCAGAGATTCACCGCATTTCAGCACAATGCATAAAAGAACATTAGAGAGTAGTGCTTTGCCCTTAAGAGCTCCATGATACTGTCACTTAAAAACTTGAATTTAATCCTGTAAAAGCTGTTCTTAGCATGAAGTGCTGCTGACACACCTATTACAACCAGTGCCTGCTAAGGCTATGGATGGGCTTTTTGGGAAGTTAATGATTTAGTAGGCAAACAAGAAGCCTGTATAGAACCTGTTCCCTGAAAGTCTTTATTGCTTGCTCATGACAAATCTTCATGCGGCTGCTTTTCTAGGAAGGATATGCCGGGTGAGATCCAGCATGAATGGAGTTCTTACCCAGTTTTCGAAAGATACCATTGTAAAAAGATTAGTTCACATGTGCAATGCAAACTTTGAATTCGGTTCCTTAGCTTTGCCTTAATTAGTTCTTTCTGTTAGGTTTTGGGGTTTTTTTCTAAAGAGAGAAAAAACTTTTCTTGCATTCAGATCACCCACAAGCAGAACAATCATCTGCATTAGATCCAAGGACAATTCTCAAACAAATAATTTCAGCATGAAATAGCTCACAGTTTTTCCTTAGGACAAATCACATTGATTTTAAATGGGCATCAGCTTGAAGTAATTATGCTGAGTCCTAATGTTAAAATCTATTTGATTTCTATTTCTTTTAAAGTGAGACAGGATTTGGCAAACATTGATGGTTATTATATATATCTTTTTAAATTTATTTCTTAATTTACCAGAGTGATTAAATGTTAAAACTGCAAAAATTGCCCTGAAGATTCTTGGGACTTCAGTCAAATCTGAATGTAAGTTTTCTGAAGCTATATTTCAAACTCCCATTTTCCATTAAAACCTGATTTTCAGGCTCATGGCTTTCTCATAAAAAAAAAAAAAAAAAAAAAAAAAACAACACAAAAACCAAACCCAAACCCCAAAACTGGATTCTTTCTAGTCACAGCTACAACAAAATAGATGTATTAAATTGTTTTTAACTATTCAGGGTCGGGTGTTTAAAAACATGACTCTTGCAAATTTAATGTTGTTAAAAAAAATCCCCCAGTCCTTGCTCTTAAATCGTTCCTTTGTCCTTGCTGAAATGGCAATGAATCTTTTTGTCATAGTTTGGAAAAGGCTTGACATGCTTAATAGTTCTTAAAAAAAAAAAAGTGTAATGTCTTGCAAAGGCATCGACAAAGAAACCATCCCAATCTCTTTGTTGACATGTTCCCAAATCAATAAATATGCAGTGCATATCTCAAGAAAATCCCAGCGAGCTTCAAGCAGAGGCTTTGGTAGTGCCATGGAGGCAGTGCTCAGTGCTTCACCAATGAGAAGGCTAAGTGGGACTCTGAACCAGGGAGGGAAGAGACCCTGGAGCCAGGTAGGGCTGACTGAGCTCTGAGCAGAAGATGGGATAGGGAAGGTCCAAGCAAGCCAGTCCTGAGCTAATGGCCACTGAGCAGGAGCTCCTGCAGCAGCCCGGACAACCACAGATGAAGGCCAGAAATTTCTACCTGCTGCCTCAGCCCCTGCTGAAGACAAAAACTCACAACCAATACTGATATCCATATTAGGAGCTACTAAAGAGAATGCAGTGAATAAACAAGCACAGAAATATGGTTTTGCTCAAGTAAATCTATTTAAGTCAATGAACTTGTCATAAAATGGTTTAGGTTGGAAAGGACCTTAAAGATCATCTAGTTCCAATCCACCTGCCATGGGCAGGGACACCTTGCAGTAGACCAGGATGCTCAAAACGCCATCCAACCTGGCCTTGAACACTGCCAGGGATGGGGCAGCTTCTCTGGACAACCTGTGCCAGTGTCTCATCGCCCTCACAGTGAAGAATTTCTTCCTCATATCTAATCTAAATCTACTCTTCCACTAAAAAGCATTTCCCTTTGTCCTATCCCTACATGCCCTTGTAAAAAGTCCCTCTCCAGATCTCTTTTAGGTCCCATTACGTTTTGAAAGACTGTTATAAGGTCTCCCTGGAGCCTTCTCCTCTCCAGGCCAAACAAGCCCAGCCCAGCTCTCTCAGCCTGCCTTCATAGCAGAGGTGCTCCAGCCCTCTGATCATCCTCATGGCCTCCTCTGGACTCGCTCCAAGTTCATGTCCCTCCTGTGTTGGGGGCCCCAGAGCTGGGCATAGTACTGCAGGTGGGGTCTCATGAGAGAAAAGAATCGCCTCACTCAACCTGCTGGTCACAGTAACTTACACTAGAACAAAATTTGACACAGATGTTCTGAAGTGCTTATTTGCAGCAGTAGCAAAAAAGATAGTGGGATGACAGCCCTGTACAGGGGAAAGTATGGAACAGGCACAGGGATGTTGGACTGCAGAGCCATCACCCTACAGATCCCTGTGCTAAAGGCTGTGATCTCAAAATGAGTTCTGCAAGGAAAGAGCCTTCAACCAGGAGAGGATCAGCAACCAAACACAAACCACACTCCTGCCGCACCTCTCCTTCCGAAGAGGGACCACGTGCACCACTGAGAACATTTATTATCTCAGGCAAGTGAATACTATAGCTAAAAATCTGTGGAGTTAGCTGAAATTGCAGAAACTATGCATTTAATAGTTTCCATATTTTGAAGCAGAAAAACATACCAGCTATGTACTCATGCAAATTTCAAAATTCCTGGAGATACAATTTTGACTGAAATCTCCTTCCATGCACGATAGAAAAGAGTAAACTTTTTTAAAGCCAATGATTGTAGCCAACTTTAACGGACAAACCCTAAAATAGTATTCTTGGTGAAATGAAGAACAAAGCAAAGAACTTAAGAAAAGATATTTCAGTGTCAGGCTTACAAATTGCAGTGAGAAAATAAATTTGTGTTTAAAGACTTGAAAAAATACTTTGATAGCATATTTCATGTCTTACTGGTTATTCTTCCTACTGCTCTTCCCTATCTAGAAATATTTTAAGCTCATGTTTTAACTGCACCCTTAGGAACAAAAAGTTGTTTCTATTTTTTGCCTCAATGTTGTTCTTATTCTTTAAGAGGATGGATTTTCTCTCGGATGGTAACAAAACCACATCTGCTACATAAGTAGGCAGCATCTTCTCAGCTCTCTTTTACTGTTATTTCCATTTCTGAGCAGATTTTTGTGTGTTAATTAGAGAACTCGATTGTTTGGATAGTCTCTTTTGATGAGCTTTCTGCCCCGCACCATGAACCCCTCCGTTATTGTACAGCTGTTTTACTTCCAAATGCTCATCAGGGCTTTCTAATTGTCAAGCTGTCCCAGCAACTAGTTCTTTTGACCTAAAAGTCAAAGAAAGGGAGTCACCCTTGTCTCCCCGACATGAATACCACAGAAGTCCCAGTGGCCCCCCTAATACCTACGAGACAATGCCTTTCCAGATCATTGCCACTACAAGCATAATTGGGTTTTGGGTGAAATGAGAAGATTTTAAATAGGATGAATTAATGAGTTTCTTGTAAAATTAAGTCATTCTCCTGGTCCAATCTAATTACTCAGTGTAATGCCCCTGCGGGTGATAAATAAAGATCCTTAGAAGCCAGGGAAAAAAAAAAGGGGGGGGGGGGAAGAAAAGCTTTCTCTTGAGCCTTCTTAAAAGTCAAGTTGTAGAATTTGATGCAATGTACCAAATGCTGTTTCCAAATAACGTCAGATTCCTTTGATGTTCACATTGCAAGATCTTTGCCTCCTGTTAATAATGACAGTAAGATTTAGAAATCCTTGAGATGCTGTACGATTGCTACAAATTAAAAGGAGTTCCCCTTCTTTAACTTGTATCTCTGACGAGAAAATCAGTATTTCTACACACTAGGCATGAATTTCTGTTGCATGAATGACACGAGGAAACATAAACATAATCCC
>NW_009937596.1:104519-140320 GCF_000696875.1 Nestor notabilis
ATTCCATGGCTGGGTACAAACCTGAGAAGTTCAAAACAGAAATAAAGGGACCTTGGATGCATTATGTACTACAATGTGAAATCTGTTTAAGCTATGGAAACTGCGTATGTGGGTACACTTGCAGGTACCTCTTGTGCAAAGCTGCAACATAAACTAAGTGGAAGAGCTTTTCACACAGCCAATCTGAACAACCTTACAAAAAAAAGTCATCTTTGTCTTTTTCCCCAGTGGCACAACCTTGGCTACAAGTCCGGAGCTTGTGCTGTGGTTTGTTGTTTTTAAACACGAAGGAGGGACTGACCCCGCGATGACAGGAGACTTGCAGCCCTAGCAGAAGCGGAGGAAAGCACAGCTGCCCCGCACGGCCCACAGGCGTGCTCCTCTGCTGGCTATATCCTGCTCCCTCCCGTGGCTCCTACAGCAGGGACCTGCGGGCTGGCAGCCAGTCGCTGCAGGTGATGTGACCCTGCTGCTGCTGCTCACCTCGCACCCACATCCCTCACAGAGGAAGCTGCACGAGACCGAAGCCTGTCTCTCCCACCGCCCTGGACAAGCCCAGCCTGTACACCCAGCAGCTTCTGCTGAGCTGCCAAGAGGTTCATCTTCCAAGGCTGAAGTCCACATCCTCCAAGGAAGACCTTATCTGGCTGGTTCTTTCCCAATGCAGTGATTTTAAACATCAGAAGACAGAGACCAGGCACATGGTCTCCAGCTGCACAGCACCACAGGGGTGATTCGCCACCAGCCACATGCACCCACCCAAGCACCTACAGCAGCCACGCAGGAGGACTCAGTCATGCTGTTGCAGCCCTTCTGGCCATCCAGAAAGGCTCAAGCTGCAGACAACAGGATGAGGAAGAAGAGGGCAGCATCCCAAGGCAGTGGCTGTAGGTAGTCACAGCAGTACTCAAACCTTTGGCAATCCAATGGCGCACTGTCTGGTGTGCACCCATGGTGAGGTGATGATCCCCTCACTGATAGATGGCCAGATATTTTTTTTATTTTTGGCTCCTAGAAGACAAGAAATACAATTGCCTTCTTCAGCTTCAGAAGTTAAAAGAAGTGAGGAATGAGGAGCTAGAGACGTCTTTGATGTAGAAATTATCACGATCACCACCCAAGGTCTCTTCTTGAATCCTCAGGAAGAAAAGGGATGAGGCACTCACTGCTCACTGCAAGGCACTCATTGCCATGGCCTGCCAGAGATGGCAGGGAACAGCTGTGCATTGACATCAGCCAAATCCCTCTGCATTCTCAGACACATCATAGAATGGTTTGGGTTGGAAGAGACCTTAAAGATCATCTAGTCCCAATCCCCCTGCCATGAGCAGGGACACCACACAGAAAACTATGTTGCCCAAGGCTCTGTCCAGCCTGGCCTTAAACTCCTCCAGGGTTGGAGCATTCACAACTTCCTTGGGCAACCCATTCCAGTGCCAACGTGTGCCAGTGTCTCACCACCCTCAGGGTGAAGAATTTCTTCCTCATATCTGATCTAAATCTACTCTTTTCCAATTTAAAGCCATTCTCCCTTGTCCTGTCACTACAGCCCTTGTAAAAAGTCCCTCTCCAGATTTTTTTAGGCCCCCTTTAGGTATTGGAAGACTATTATAAGGTCTCCCCTGGGCCTTCTCTTCTCCAGGGAAAACAACACCAGCTTATCTCCATAGCAGAGGTGCTCCAGCATTTGTCCATCTTTGTGGCCTCCTCTGGGCTCGCTCCAACAAGTCCATGTCTCTCTTGTGTTGGGAGCCCCAGAGCTGGACACAGTCCTCCAATCAGGGTCTTAAGACAGTGGAGTAGAGGGGCAGGATCACCTCCTTTGACCTGCTGGTCACACTCCTTTTGGTGCAAGCCCAGTATACGGTTGGCTTTCTGGGCTGCAAGTACATGCTGCCAGCTCCTGTTGAGCTTCTTGTCAAGCAACACACCCAAGTCCTCTTCTCAATCTCATTCCATCAAGCCCAACAGATTCATATGACCACTTAAGTGTCCCTTAACTCAGTTCTCTCCTGTAACACTTGAATTCTGCAGACTCTGCTGGACCTGAAAGGTCCAAACTTACCAGTGAAATCCAAGGCAATAAAGCATTCAGTAACTCAGCCTTTTCGATGTCCTTAGTCACTAGGTCTCCTCCCCCACAGCATAGTGGGACCATATTGTCCTCATTCTTCCTTTTGGTGCCTGCAGAAGCAGGTGTCCTTCATATCCCTCACTAGGTCCAACTCCAGGCAAGCTTTGGCTTTCTTAACTCCTCTCCTGCATCCTCAGGCAATGACTAGATTATACAATTCTTCTGGGCACTTTTCTTGTGTGTCTGAGCTGTGCCAAGGGCTCCCTGCCCATCCACCCTGGCCTTCTGCTACACCTGCTTTGCCTTCTGCAGCTGCAGCGGGCAGTTCATGCTTTCAGCAGTTTGTCCTTTACAACCCCATGTGGGCTTCTTCACCACACTCCTGACAAGCAAATTCCTGAACAAGCCAAAATCTGCTCTCCTGAAGACCAGGGCTTTACTTTTTGTTTTAATATATGTGAAGTCCAGTGAAATAAACAGGAGAAATGAGGAAGTAGCTGACACAGCAAAGGGCAGAAGCACAACAGGACAGGACATCTGACACAGCAATCTGTTCAAGAACACACTACAGGCACAAGCGAAACCACCAGGTGTATGATACAAGAACTAGAACAGCCTGCTAAGCCCAGCCAAGGAGGCTTTGTCCACCTGGGCATCATTTTCTTGACACAGCCTCCAAAGTCAATCGCCAGGCATTTTTACCACGCAGCCCTGCACTTGGACACCGTGTGCTATGGGCACAGTCTTATGGCACCCCTGCCATTGTTACACTGCCAAATCCTCTCTGTAGGCACGTGCTTCATACTTTTGGATTTCCACTCCTAAGCAGTATCACTTCTCCTGATAGAAGAGAATTTTACTCAGAGAAATGCTATACTTGTCTTGTACAGAAACTTTTCAAACCAACTTGTATCTCATACAAAAGAAATGTAATTATGCTGATAACCCAATCCTTTTAAAAGCTGAAGCCTACTTATCAGTCACCCTTTTCTAAGGAAACTAGACAGTCAAAGGCATAAAAGAAAAAAATAAATACTTATACAATTCATATGTTAAATAAGTTCAATAGGCACATACATGAAAAAGCCCCAAAATGAAAAATTAGTTTTTATTCTTAGAAGTATTAAGAATTATTCTGAACTTTGCTACACAGATGATACATCACAACTTCTAAAAAGAAAAACCTCTCAAAAATTCACAAACATGAAAATCTCATATTTCTATGAATTAACAGCTTATATATGCAACACCTACTTTGCTATAGCTGTGGTACTGGAGGGGAAATAGCTGGGGGTAAGTGACATTTTCCACATGATGATTGCTACTGATCTTTGACAGTGCCCTGATCTTGCATTAGCGCTGCGAAAGCTGCCTGTATTCACTGCCTCCAGCCCTGGGCTAGGAGGGTCAGCTGAAAAATCTCACCAAGACATCGTAAAGGAAAACCAGCCCCCAGAGAGAGTATCTGCCACATTGGGGTTTGCCTGAAATTAAAAATTAGAAAGATAAAAATTCAGGGTCTGGGTGAAATAATTTCTAACTGAGAAAAAAAACAGGATCAAAGCCTTTTTCCCAGTGAGAAGTCAGCACTTTCCACGAGGAATGAAATCCCAACCTGCTCTGCTCTCTACAGGAAGATACTTGCTAGGGCTGGCAATCGCAACTGAAGCGGCCGTCACTCCACCAGCGGGAAACAGAAAGGACTGTTTGTCCTTGCCGTGTCTCCAGGAGGTGTCCCTTCCTTTCCTCCTGCAAAGTCCCTTCCTTTCCAGGCGGCTGGAGGATCCAATTCAGCAGAGTATCAAAACCATGCGTAACTTCACATTTAAGTACCTTAACGAAGAGGGATGTACTGCTGAACTGGGGACTCGCCTTGTATTTTTAGTTCTATTGTTACAAACATTTAAACAACAAGCAGGTGCCCTGGTATGATGAAGACCCCTCTTCTCAGAACCTGCAGTTGAGCGTCTGTGTCCTTTTTCAGTGCAGGGAGTACTAACACACTGGCACAAGTGCCAGCACACTCGTGCCAGTGCTAAGAGGATCTTTAAAATACTACTGCCTGAGCCAAGTGTTCAGATGTTCCCCATTTCAGAGCACTCAGGCTGTCACTGTGCTCTATCACAGCCCTCATCTTACTCTGAAAGTTTAATCACCTTTATACAAGCTGTGAGATTTAAGAGACGAATCAACTAATCAGCTTCAAATAATTACTCAAGTAGAGAAACAAGTTGATGATTTCCCTTGAACAGAAGCAGCACAAGGAGGATCACAAAACTAACAGATTTTTAAGCAAACCTAAGTTAAGGGGTTTTAAAAATGAAAGGACAAAAAAAAAACAAAACAAAACAAAACACAACATAGAAAATAATGATTTTTGTTCTTTTAGCAACTAAATTTTATGGGGGGAGGGAGGGAGGATGTAGAATCACCACTGAAGTTTTACACTATACTCCAGTGAAAGCTGATTAATTGGCCTGAATCTCCACATTAACAAGCACTAATCCTCTTGTCAGGGGACCTGCTTACAAGCTTCTCTCCTCAGTCGTGTAAAAGCACTGATGGGAACAGAGATCTGTATCTCAAAGCACTGTCCAGCCAGCCTGGGATTATCTCTCATCTCCTAAACCTTAACAGCTCTGTAGAAAGGCAATTAAACTTCCAATGTTAGATGAAGTCAGATAGAGCACAGTAGCAGCTTGATCAGTTTGACATGGAAAGGCCTAACACGAGCTCCAATGTTGTTGTTTAAAATGTCTATTTGCTCCTAACACAAGCATCAGCTGGTGTCAGCTGAGGGTCTTGGACCCAGAAAAAGAGTGCACCCACAAGGTATTAAAGAGCAGCCTACATGTTATTTTCAGTTATTTTACAAGTGCCTGTATTTTGTACATGCTAATGAGACACTGCAAGTTGACTGAAATAATTATTACATTAACACCTTTTAACAAATTATCTATTGTCAAGAATTCATGGTTTTATCCTGTGTACATGCTCTCTCTTTTGTGCAAGTGAAATTTCACTCCACTGCAGAACTCTGCATAGCTGCAGTGTGTTTTGCTACTGCTTGAACTTGTGTCATGAGTGATGGAGCCACATCATGCCAGCAAACTAAGAACTACAGTGTTTTTCTGGGATTTTTTTATCCTTGGGTTAACTGTGAACAGCCCAGAACAGAGTTCAAGCTCACATCTTTGGAGCTATAGCAAGATGCCTTAATATGGTTTAATCATTACATCCTCTCTAAACTAAGTGGCTGTATGACATTATTTTAAAAAGAAAGAAAGAACAGCCATTGTGTTTTCCCTAGGGAATTGCTTGACACAAAGGTTTTGGAAGATGCCTAAATATAGACAGTTCTGGTGAGATCTGGGTCTCTGCAAGATAACAACTTTACACTATTTTTGACTGTTTAACAAAGATGCTGGGAACACAATGGCTTCAAACAAACACTGATTTGGCTCTCCCCAGCACTACAGAAAATACAGAGGTGCTTACAGAACCACAGAATCATTTAGGTTAGAAAAGACCTTTAAGATCATCTAGTCCAACTGTTAACCTTACACTGCCAAGTCCACCACTAAACCATGTCCCTAAGTGGACATGTCTTTAAATACCTCTGCTTCTGAGAGACTCCCATCATCATCAGTGTAAAAAACTATCAGTCCTCTACTAAGTAGTACATCAATCAAAATAGTGGCATGGAAATCATGATCCATTAAGTACTTCACACTTGATTACCCATGACATTTTAGAGAGGGTCATACATTGATGAGTTGCTTCTCTCTTCTTTGCCCTTTGCTATTTGGAGTGCATGACTACTTTTTGTTCATTACTAATGCAAAGTTTAGCACAAAGCTTAATTCCAACAAAAAGAAAACAGCAGCTCAATTGTTTGTCCTTTTCCCCTTAAATTTGCTCAAGCTGCATGTTTCTTCATTCTACACAGATCACACCTTTTCAGAAGAAGTGTCAGATTATGGGGCACGTGCAGGTGCACCCTTGTTTAAATGCGGCATTCGCTACCAAAGGCATTCTGAAAGTGGAAGACTCACACCACCAGGATTTCTCTAGATAGCTTTTTTCCTGATTCTATACTAGGTGCAAAAATCAGTCTGAAGATTTGCTCCTCGTTGGGCTAATTTACAAACCCCCAAAATACACAGGGAGGCATCTGGAAGCCATCATTCTACATTTGTTCTCTCTTACAGCTTGATGCCTCACAACAAGGTGCGATTTTACGGCTACAGGGGAGACCGAAACAGTCACCCAAGTGTAATTCCTGGCTGTGTCAGAGAGGCAGAGGATAGCCTGCCTGACCTTCCTCTGGCATTCATAGGCACAGTGTGTATCACAGTATTAAGAGGAAAAAATCATTCATTTCCTTCCCAGCTTGGCTAGCCTCACCCTCTGCTTAGTAACATCCAGCTCATCTCCCTGAGGATCACGGGAAATTCCCAGGCATGGATAACCCTTTCTCACAGGAGTTAATGGCAAGAAAGAAGCAGGAAGCAGTAGAAGAGAAAGCAGGGCTGTTCCTTTGGGCCCCCTAAATTGAAGGGTGTAACGACATAGATACCCAGTGCGTAAACTTCAGCATCCTTCCCTCAGTTTATCCACTTACAAAGTGGCAATAAAATTCACAATAGATACATCTAAAGCTGTTGTGAGGCTTAATTAAGCAATAAGTGCATATAGAGCTCTTGGAGATCTCCAGATAACAAGGTATCTGTACAAGAGAGGACGTGATTCCTTCTGATGAAACAAAATCTCGTGGCAACAACCTGGCAAACCCAGCAGGTAACATCCAGGGCTGTCTCAACTCTCCTTTTACAGCCTCGGTAGAGGAAGCTTGGGGAGATTGTTTACACGCGCTTTTGCATCACAGGCTTTGGCAGGATGTTTGAGAGGATGCAGAGAAATGCCTGGATAGGCTGAGCACTCAGAGCTGTGAAATACAGTCCCTATTTAAAAATCAAAGAGCTGGGAATCTGCTCCTGTCAACAAGCCTTTCAATAGAGAAGAATAATTTAGCAAGAATAGATGAAATCTCCCACCTTAGGGTGATCTGGGTGGCTGTGAGGAGAAATGCATTTTGGCATATAGTTCCCACATTCTTTTGTTAAACTTCTGTTGTCTGGGAAAGAGCAGAGTGCCAGAAGCCCTTGCAGGTGAATAGCTTGGCTGTTTCAAGCTCACTTGATTCAGAGTGATAGCATGTTTATCTAGATGTTTGGAAAGTTATTAATGAGATCAGCAAATCCTTTCCATGTATAAATTATAAATCACCTTCAGCAATGCCATGTAAATTATCAAGTCAAGTGAGAACATGCTTATTTATCTGTGACAGTCTTTTATCACCAATAAATAAAAGCAAGAGTGGGAATTATCTGGGGAGAAGCTTATCACTCACAGCACTGAAGTGCAATCTGTTAGGTCACAAGCAGGAACACCAGTGCAGCAGACCCCCTGTTACACTGCATATCACGACATCCTGACGGAGATGCCAGCAGTGGCACTGTGCCAGTCTAGGAGTAGGAAAGCAGCAAGCTTGCTGTCCAGGCTGCTGACCTTCTTCAGAATGGTTTCCACCACACTAGTGCATCAGCACTTGCTCTGCAGAGAGCAGATGTCTCCCCCAAACCCACACTCAGTGTCTCTTCTCATCATCACACCTCCCTGCAGAGCAAAGTAGAGACGCTGGATATACAGAGCCTGATCTGGGGGACCTGTTTTAGCAGCCCTAGCAAGCAAGAGGTTCAGAAGAACAGCCAGAGAGATACCAGTTTTATGACTGGCTGCTGCGAGTTCTGGAGAAGAATTACAATTTGATCCAGGCTTTGCTTTTAAATCTTTTCCTATCCTGAATTCACAAGACACATCATGCACTAATTCCTTTTAGCTGATGTATGGTATCTTTACATCACAGCCCTGCCCATCCTACTTCAAGGTCCAGATAACCCACAGATTTACAATACAGCTGCTGCTCTAAGAGTATAGGAATTGGCCTGGTTGCACAAGGGACATATCAGCTGGTAAAATTTGAAAGTAGGTTTGCTTATGGAGGCAATCGTTTGATGAATGCTTTAAACGAAGCTTTTGTCAAGAGTTCTGCAGAAAGTCTCCTTTTGTATGAGAAGGTACATAAAAAAATACATGACATTAAATAAAATCCTGGGGAAAAGAACTGCACAAACTTCCACCTCTCCATGCAGATCACTGGAGGCCAGTCTCCTCTCTGGCAGGGCAGCACATGAGCCTGCCCAGTTGGGCTTTGCCACATCACCCTGAGCCTCCTGCACCACTGGCCACCAGAGCAGGTACCCAGAGGGCACAGCCAACAGCCTGGGATACAGGTCGGGGCACAGCCCAGCCTGCAGAGCCTTTACCCCAGTGGTGGTGACACACCAGAAGAAAAGCTTCCGTTCAAATTCCTGCTGGATGTCGCACAGCTGCTAATTAGGGGAAAGTGACAAAACAAACACAGTTTTGCTCCTAATCTGGAAAAGTATCTATCTCCGACAAAACTATTGGCAAATAAACCTAATAATAACATCTCATTTTGGCTCTGAGTCCCTCATGGCTGACATGATAGAGCTATTTATTTAAATATCTACATGATATGTAAATAAGTGCAAGATAATAAACAAAGAATTTAATTGTGGTAACCATGGAGCTATTTAGAAATGGCCAAAAGCACCACTGACTTCAGTCCAGGCCACAAAAATTCACTCTAGCAAAGAAATATGGCTGTAAGTCTCACTGAGGCTTCACATGCTCTGGAGCTGGTGTGTGACTCATGTCCGCCCTGATCGCTTGGCACTTCTCCTGATAAGTTATCTTATGAGCGCTACTGTTATCTACTCTCACTAAACCATATCAAGACTTAATTTTGCCACCACAATTAACAGAATGCTATCAGCAGCATCCAAATTGCATCTAAGATCATTTAGGAGAATGACGTTTTAAAGTACTGTTGACAAGGGGATGTGACACCAGTTAAACAAATATCCTTGGGTATGCAAGACTATTTTCAGCACAGAGGCTGAGGTAGAAACATTCTCCTTTTCCTCTCTGCCTTAGTCACCTATCAGTGGATTCATCCCCAACTAGAGTAAACCACCCTGAAAAACATCATTGCCTTCCTGGTGTTCTGTGACTGTTAAGTTTCACAGTAAGACACCATGCAACTACAGGTAGATGACCCCCAAAAGCAGTCTCAGCAGACACATACAGCCACCAAAGACTTCTCCCCTGTGCCCACCCCACAGAAGGGTTACTTGCACTCTGCCTTTATCCACCAAAACTGATTTCACTGAGAATTTGTTAGGTTGCCCCAGCCAGAAGTGATTCAAAGACCACCATTTGCTTGAATTTTCAAGCACTTTGTCACTTGATTACAAAATTCTTTATTAGCCTACCAAAAAATACACAGGAGAACCTGTTCTTTTGAAAACTAATCCTCAGAACAGCATATTAGTTTTCCATGTTCCTTATTTGCAATTACTGAGCACTTTTTCTTGCCTTTATTCATTCATTAAGAAATATACACTCAAATAAAAAAAAGCAAGATTTACTAACAGAACCAAACCATGACTTGAAGGAGTTAAGCAGAGCAGGAGGAAAAATGCTGGCTGCAACGAATTAGTTGTGGCATATCAAGTTTATTTTCTAGACATATTTTTCCTTTGTGAAGGTGCAGCTGAAAAGCAGTCACTAATGGGTCAGTAAATTTGCACTGTGTCAGGCAGAGCCCAAATTCTTGAGATGAGCAACCAACTGGGCAAGAGGGGAGATGGTTATTTCACCGTATTTTATTCTTATGCATTTGCTCACATTTTGTGAATGTGCAATTTGTTTTTTGAGTTCTGCCCAACTCATCATGGGACATAAGCAATTTTTTGAAAGACCTTTATGAACCACCTTTGTCAACATTAAGTGCGTTTTGACATTGCGACCGCTTAGTGACTTTATTCTGTTCAGTTGCACAGCAATTTTAGGGCTTCAGAGGAATATGGGGCTTGAATGTTTAACTAAAGGAGTACAAATTCTAGGCCTAAGTTAGACGTCCCCTACCCAGATTGCCTTAAAGCAACAAGGAAAGGAAAGTCACTGCCGCATGCAACGGTTACGCTGGGCTCATGCATGGCCTTAAAAACCAGCTTAGCAAGACCCCTTGCTGGAGGCTTCCCAGATCCATGGAAGCGAAACAGGAGCCTCCGTGCTGGAGCTATGTACTGCACTGCCACTACAGCCTGCCCCAGTGAGAGCCCATGGGCTAGGGGCACCCAGCTGCGCTCCCTCCCCACTGCACACGGGACCCTCAGACAGGGACAGAGGAAGCCCAGTCCAGAAGACAGAGCCACTGCTCTTGTATATTAAAAAGTTTCCCAGAACTGCTGTTGAGGAGCAGCCTCAGTATCCAAATACTTTAATAGTTACCTGAATATTCACAGAGCTGCACTGACTCATAAGCCAACTGCACTTGAAATTCTGCAACTGGGGATTAAACGCGCTGCCGCAGAGCTCGTTCACCTTGTTACACACACAGAGCCCATGACAAAAAGCATTTGCAATTCAAAGCACTCACGGATTCAAGGTCAGATTTCTTTCAGTTTCAAGAATTCTTCCCATGTGCAAAGTCTAAAGCACTGATACCAACAGATTGATTTTTTAGCATCTACCTCAAGAAAGCCAAGATGAAGGCTATCATTATTTCAGCTTCTTGAGGGGGACTTCCCTGTCACTGTGTGTTACTGACTTGTTAAACAAAATGTTTTGCAGTAAATCACATGGAAATGTGAACTCAGCAAATGCCAGAGGCAATGACAGGCGGATATAAATGACAATTAGAAAGGTGTGTCCGGATGCTTGAGGTATGAGCCATGATAAAGTGCTTGTGAAATTTCACCTGCCCGGATTGGGACAGAGGTTGTGGCCTTCAGAGAAGAAAAAAAAAAAAAATCAGGTGTGCTAATTAAAAAGAAAACTAAATGTCTGAACAGACATCCAAGTATTCCAACCTCAGCAGGGAATAGAGCCTACAGATTGTGGGAATTAGTCTGAATCAGACCTCACTAAATGGTCACAGCAAGCTTGGATAAAGACAGTACAAGCCAATGGTTACTTAGCTGGCAAGAAGACAGAATTCTTTTCACATAATCATTCATTTGCACTCACAGGCTTCTAAAATGGATTTAGCAGATCTCTGTTCACCTTCTCTGAGCTGCTTTTGGCTTTTTAGAAAATATATGGAGCCAATAACAATCCTTGCAAATTTTAAGAAAAGCAGACAGACATATACTTTAGCTGATTAAATGTTTAACATTAACAACATCCATTACCATCACCAGCAGCTAGAGATGACTAACAAAGAACATGAAATCACATTAGTGCATTCAGCAAACCTTCAGAAAATGCTACTTTTCACAGTCAAAAATAGCATACCTTACCAGCCCAGATTTCATCAGCCCATTCTGTCAGCAGTAAAAGCTGTTTCTAGGCCACGGCATTTTCCATTAATGCAATCTGATTTGCCACTGCATTTTTGGAAAGCTAAGGTGAATATGTGATACTGAGAGAGGGCAGTGGGTAATCCAGAAATGAAACTCCTCATGTAGGGCAAGGTCAAAGAACAGCTGCCTATGGAAAACCCCACACAGAGGGACTTGCATACCACGTTCTAGCTGTGTATTCTCAGGAGCTTTGTACCAAGGATATTTTAAATAAACAGTAATACACTTCTCAATAAATGATTTAAAAGCATGGAGATAATGACTTCTCATGTGGCTTTATTACTGACTGCACTTACAAAGAAGTCACCTGGGTAGTTTTATTTCCCACATTAGTTGATCTTTAAGAAGTTCTGATTATTACTCACATTGTTCGGATAATCATATCTGTTTCTAGTAACAGAGAGAAGAAAACAAGCCAAAATAAAATACAATGGTATTTATGAAGCTACAATGTAATAGTTACTTAAGATAAAATCCTGCCTCTATGTTTCTAAGAACTGTGGCACTATATAGAAGTAGTGACAAAAAATCTGGTGGCAGTTTTTGATAGAGACAACTATCATTCATAAGCTACCGGTGAACTAAACAAAAATTAACAAGCTCCATAAAGCAATTAAAATCCAAAGTGTAAAGTAGATGTAATGACTCAACAGCCTGATCACTACTCTCATAAAACCAGCCTAATAACACACAGTCTGAGTCTCCTTGCATTGACATCAATATAAATTTAAGCAGCAAATTGAAATTCTCATCATTAGTGGAGTTTCACTGACATAAAAGTTGCAAGGCAGGAGAAGCAAACCCAAGAGCTGTGCACTGAGAAGAGTCACAAGAAACCAGATTTGTGCATTGCACTAAATCTCTGTATGGATACGTTAGATGTTACTTTGTGGGCCAGAGGCCAGCTATCAGCAGTTTGCTGCATGAGCTGCGGACTGTGTGTTTGACCAAAATCTCGCTCTCTAAAGACAACTAAGTGGGCACTATCACTCTCATCTTAGAGTCAAAGCACATCCTTCTTGGCAGTGAAAAGAGCCTGGAAGGGTGATGCAAATATTCTCCAGTAGGTTTGTACCAAACCCAACAAACACACACACTCCTCCTTCCCCCAAACCACAGAGGGGAAAGAACAGCAAGTAAGCTCCCAGTTTTTGCATTTTAAACCTATCTCATTACTGGGAGGACAGCCCTCCTCCCTTCATCCCCCTTCTGCATTGGCAATAGTAATGGCTTACAACTTGTATGCGATTCAGACTTAAAAGATCATTCTCATTCTAGACTTGTAGCCAGCTGAAAAGTTTTAAAGATGTTGTAAGACTCAATACAATAAAACAACTGTCCTTGGTCTCCCAGATAACAAGCAAGGCTTTTTTAGCATTTAAAATAATCAATAAGCATTCCATGCATATTTAAAGACATCTTTGTATTGTTTCTTTATAAAGACAACTTTGGCTCTCACAAAAGAGGCTGTTCATGGTCTTTGGTAATGCAGAGTATATTAATTGGGCAATACCTCATAGTTATTTTGGAATGCTAATTCGGACAGACCATGGCTCTCGCTGCACTGACTGGTCACTTGCTGCCTCTCTAGAGGGGTGGCAGTGAATTAGGAACACACCATGTTTGTGAGGTGAATTTCAAGCACGCTCGGGTGTCACAGTATGGTTTGAGCAGAGCCCCTGAACCACAAAATCTGGTGGGTTGCAATTTAGCAATCTAGTTTATGTGCCAGGTATCACTGACAGGTTGAGATCAGCTTTTAACTTGGGATGGAGGAAGAGAGTTAAAAAATTAACTAGATACTTCCTGCCAACATCCATCACCAAGCCCTGCCAGGAATGAAGCAGCTATTATTCATTGCTTATGCAGCTCATATCAAAGTTAGCCCTCGAACTCATGATATTAAAGAGTCTATGGTACATAGTAATTTGGGACACCACCTGCCTTCAGAAAATGCAAGCAGGATGCTTAAGCAAATAGAGCAACCCATGAATCAGAAACATCCACAGCTTGGGTTTAAACAGAGGAGCTCAAAGCAGCCAAGGATTTGCATGAATGCCATTGCACCCTTCCCTCCCGCCCCCCCGAGGCTGTGCCCTCAGCAGTGCCTGGAGGGAGGCTGAGGAGGGAAAGTTGAGCATGGCTCAAGCACCACCCTTCAGTACAAGCAACTGAAGGAAGCAGAACGGAGCTGTACCCCTCTGAAGTTGGAGGTTTCTCAAGGAGCCCAAAGCTCCATGATTAAATGAGGCAGCCCCAGGCTTCTTATGTGTGCTTATTGGCACTGGTTTCTCAGGACCATAAACCTCACTGAAACCCTCTGCCTCCTTCATTATTCTTTGCACTGCAAATGCTGACTCAGCAAGGCCCCAGGGAGCTTTGGGCTGAGGATAGCCTCGTGGGAAGAGGCTTCCAAATCCACTCTTTAGCAAAGTCTGGTCCATAATTCCCTTCCCTTCACTATTTTCCAGACCAGGAACAGTGTTAGTCTAATACCTTTGCTATCCTTAACAGTTTAAGTATCTCAATTTGCCCAGCTTATTTTATCCCAATGCAGCCAGCAGCTACATAATACGGCTTGCAACATTACCTCCCCTCATACGTTCACCCTTACATTGCCTTTTCTCTTCCTCAAAATGAAACTTTGTTAAATTGCCACAAATAAATGCAGAGAACCAGAAAGACACTTCTTTCCCTTAAATGTTTTCCACTGACAACACACAAGTATTTTTGATGACTTATGTTTTTAAGAGCTGAGCAACCACAACAGCCTACAAAAGTCTGCTTTCAGTTTTTCATTATTTATGCTCTTCTTACACAAATAGATGCACAGAAATTCAGAACCAGTTCCCAACCAATGGAAGCCAACACCTCACTGGGCCATGAGCTCCCTGCTTATATGTCACTTGCCCGGCAGGTGAATGCCACCACCACTGCTCAGCACTGGCACCTTGGCTCTGCTGACACATCCTTTCTCACCACTCAGCATTGCCAGTACTGACCCCAGCCCTTATTTCCTGCCACTCCCTCCCTGCTGCAATGACATTCCCAGAGAAAGATTTAAATAACAGCCTGGGGTACAAAAAGAGTGACTAATTCTTTACATTTCCAATCATACACGGTGATCTCTAACAGGCAAGGGCACTGACAAGCCCTTCCTGCAATACTCTGTTTAGCAGACGTTTTTCTATGGAAAGGTGTTCCTAATCATATCTTGGGGCAATTAGAAACCCAAATTATTTTTCCCTTTCTCCTCCCAGTGACCAGATGGCTGTGCCCTTGAAGTAAAGCCAAGCCAGCCACCATGCAGCAAGACAGGTAATGCCAGGGAGGGTGGAAGCAGGAAGGGCTGAAGGACCCGAGCACAAGTCCCCAGGAGACATGATTTCAGCTGAATCTGCTGGAATTCAGGAGGTTTGCCCTGCAAATGAGGACTTGGCAGAAACGAGTGGGTCAGAAAAGGGTGGAACTAAACAGATAATCAAGAAAGACTGACTTCTATGGGGAAGAACATCCCAGTGGTCAAGCAAGTGACAACTTCAGATGTCAATATGCTGCCCCCATAAGGGCTCAGTGGTTTTCAGACAGGGTTAAATAGACAGGTAATAGGGGACAAAGCACCTTCACCCCCCTCACATCATAAGAATGAAGTCCTAATATCGAGTAAACAGGATAACTGTAAACTTGTCATATTTTATTGCTATATTTTATTGCCTTGGTATTGCAGAATAACACATTGACTCCCATGAGAGCACTACAATAGTCTTTATGAGTTAAGAAACTGTAAAATGTTAATACTAAAATCAGTGGGATCTCTCAGCTAAAACACACACTTCCAGTTTATTAAAAACTAAAACCCTGTGATTTGCTAGCACTCACATAATTCAAAGGAATAATCCTTCTCCAGCACTTCACTAAGCTAGCAAACAAAAACGAGTGTTGTAGGTTGAAGTTACTCTTTGATCTGGTAAATAAATCCACAGTGAATTCAGGTTCAATTACCATATTTAAATTGATGACATCCACAGTGCTGTAACAAGTTAGTGACAAATGCCAGTTTCATATAGAAAACATGCATTAACATGCACGAGCAACAAAAAAGAAAAATCAATTGGCTCTATACAGATGTATAAAAACGTACTTTGGCAATTTTATACAGTCTTTTATACGGATTTGTCAATACATTTGATTGCAGTTCTAGTTAGTACGAGCAACCTACTATTACAAAGAAATTTCTAGTTTGGTATACTGAAAAGTAAAATTTGCTTTACTGATATTTGTGTGTGTGCACTTACATGCATATTCACAAGTGCAGTCATTGTTACTGCCCAAATTTCATTTGCATGCAAAATACCTCTGGTGCAAATTACCAATAACATAAGGGAGCCCATGAAATGTTAAAGACTTCAAAGGATGAGAGAAAAAGTATTTGCATTTTGGGCCTGATCCAAAGCACATTAAAGTCAAGGGGAGTCTTTCCATTGGCCGCAACAGATGTTCTGACTTGAGGAAGTTTTGATGCAAGTTATTGACATAACAGTAGGCCAGCAAGACCGCAAAATCTACTTTCTGAAGAAACCAAAAGTTAACTCTGCTAAATGCTGATTTACTGCTTTTTGCCATGGCAGTTGTCTCTCACCTTCTCTTGGGACAGTCTTTGCTGCCTCTCCCACCACCTGCAGCTCATGTTTCTCTTCGATACCCCACGTTCATTCCAGTTTTTACACCTACACATTCTTTTCATGGATTGCTTTTAAGTTCTTTCTCACTCTGCAGATATTTAACTTTGTAATAGTGTTGTTTAATTCCAAAGTGACTTACGAGACAAGAACCTATGCAGGGCAATATAAAAAATTCAAAAACCATGTTTTGATAGATCACTACCTATAAAGCATACAGATAACAACTGCTTTCAGTCTTTGAGAAACTGCTAGTGGTTCCCATAACAGAAGTAAACTGCTAGCTGCTCTCATCTATTTGAGAATACTCAGCTTAATATTGCTTCAACAGTCTCTATCCTATTCCATCAATATTTTAGTGCAATTTTTCATCTGGCCTAAACAAAATAATACCTTCTTCAACAAGGCGGAAAAAAACCGTTCACATAAAGGAAAGGAAGCACAATGTGGTAAAAGCAAACAAGTGATTGGTCTTGCAACAGTGCAGGTACCAAGGAGAGGAAAAACAAGTTTATTTAAATAAGTTTGAATAATTTATTTCTTTTGGAAAGAAACATTTTTCCTGGCATGACCCAAATGAAATGAGCTAGTAAAAGGAGCATTTTTCTAGCACAAGCATTATTAACAAATGCCATACCTATATGTGTCACTAGTAAGCAAAAATCAAACCCACTGCAGTGGAGGGGGGGAACATACTAGGACACAGTGTACATTTTTCTTCCTCTCTATACTTCAAAGTCATAAGCACTCCTCATATTTCACGGTAAAAGGTTTTATTTCTTGGTTCCCGCAGCTCAGGTAATGATATCGTAACTCAAAGGCAGTGCAAGGCTTGCTATAGCTCTGACCTCGTAAACAATTTTAATATCCCTTCTCTGCATCCCAGTGGATATAGGACTGCACCTGAGCAGCCAATATCTCCTCAGGAGGTAGCTGGTTATTCAACTTGTAAGTGAGCACATGCGCCACACATTAAAACCAACGTGGATGCAAAGAGAAGGTTCCTGTCTGCATGAGGGAGGCCATCTTTCAATGAGCCGAGGTAAATTTGCCAAATATCTGAGTTGTGTGGGAGGGAACGTGAAATTGAGCCAAAACACAGCACAGACTCACAAAGCAAGGCGCGCAGCACCGCATCTGCTACACAGATCTATGCTGAGCTTATTGAAGTGTTAGAGACAGCGTGTTGTTTTGGAGTGATGAAAGCAGTGACGATACTGCTGCAAACAGGGGCAGAGGAAGGACCCAGAGAGGAGCAGCACTTCTGCTTGTCTTTCCAGGCAGAGCTCCTTGTGGCTGGGGCACCGCCGCGCCCCCACCCCCCCCCTGCCATACCATACCGTGACCACAGGCTCAGATAAGGATGAGACACTAAGGTCAGTAAAACGAAGCTACCAACCTCATATATAGAGCCACAATCCTTTAGAAAAGCCAGGGTCAGTTCAGTGTCACTCTGGCTCTGCAGTAAACTGCAGCAAATTGGTAGAGGGGTATCCAAGTCACAGAAAGAGGGTTCTGGTTAGCTGAAACTAACTGGTTAGTTAACTGGGAAACTGAGATGTAGGGCAAGACCTCTAGCAGCCAAGATACCTCTTCAGCTGTAAGTTTCTCTTGAGGGAGCACAAGCAAGTATCTATTTCTAGGTCAGACCTTGAGAGCCACCTTTCAGCTGTAAGACAATGGTGACCCTACAGCAACTGTGCAAGAGCATTTAACACAGGAGATGAGACTGGAGGCAACCCCAGTTAGCCTATTCCCCTGTCCTGTAGGAGGATAACCTGTACTTAAACCATGCTACTAGGTGTCTAACTTACTGTGAAAATCCTCCAACGCAGAGATTCCCCCACATTCCTGGGCAATTTGCACTGGCAGTACAGATCTCCGTGATTGTGGTTCATTTCCCCCGCACACCTTGTGTCTAGTCTAACCTTCTCTTTTTGCAATTTAAGACAATTATTTGCTGCTTTGTAACCAGCTCCATCTTCACAGCCAAATTCTACACACCTCTGGTTAAAGAGGAAAGGTGAGAGACTTTTCAAGATATCTTCAACTCTAAGCAAATCCAAACTTTGGAGCTTGACAGTAAGTGCTAACATTGGCAGAAGGGATGCCTTAGTCTCTTAAGCCTGCATGAGGGCTACAAATCCATCAGTCAAGGTCTGGACTAGTTAAAAAGACGCTGTGTAGTGTTTCAATTATTTCTGTCTGGAATCAGGCCAAAATATACTAGTTGATGTGAATAGGTAAAACAAAATCCACTACTCTCTGAAAAACCTCTTCAAGAAACAAATTGAAAAGTGCTCTCAAAGAATATTTATCTCCCCTTATCATGTGTACTTATTTGCTGTCGAAGGTCTGCTTGCAAGATTCATGATGCTGAGCTCAAGGCAATAAGCAACTTATTCTGAGAAATCACAAACAGACAATAAAGAGATAGGAATTACAAGCTAATACAGGAAGAAAAGGCACATCAGATCAGCACTGGCCTCTCCTGGTAGTGTCTCTATAGAGCATCAGTAACGCTTAATAAAATTAATTTTATATCAGGGTTCTGTTTCTTCAGGTTTTCACTTAAAAAAAAACAACACCCCTCAAGCCCCCCCCCCCAAAAAAAAAACCAACAAAAAAAAAAAAAACACCAGCAAAAAGGAATCTGGAAGAGGACAGGGGTTATTCTCCAAAAAAAGTTGCAAGGTCTGATTTTCTATTTGTTTGGCCCAACTCATCCATAGCCTCACCACCATGGCCAATTCTGTACAGGGAAGTTGTCAATCAGGGCAGTGGCACCAACGAGGTCCAAGTCTCGAGACTGTGGAAAAAGCTCCTCAGAAACGTTAAGAGCCTTCCTCTGATATCTGACAACACAATGGCAAGGGAAAGGAGGAGCCTTCATCTTTTTCATCATAAAAAGTGCTAAAGTAAGTTGCCGCAGTACCACGTTTTCATATTCACGTCAGATTCTTTTATAATGGGCAAATTCTGCCCTCCACTATACTTTAACACCCCCAACACTGTTCAAGCACCATAGGTGTAATATTTGACCTAACTGAATTTTGAAGACCAAATAAGGTTCTTGCACTCAGACAGGCAACTTTTTTCTTTGCCCTACCCACAAATCCCTGTGACACAATACTTGTAATATATTGCAAATTTCTGAAGAGTTATTCCTTCCAAACAAGTACCTTCCTTGTTATTTAGCTGGGCTGAAGGGCAGTTCACCATCATTTATGACAGAGGCGCAGAGACAAGTGAATAGGAATTACTCAGCATTTGTTAAAACGACAGCCTCACCTTTAATAATTGCACAGTCACATTTCTGTGCGCGGGGTCAAGCAGAACTCTGGAAGGGAGACTTGCTGATTGACACAAGTATGTTTGTATTTCAAAGGGCAAACTACAAAGTCAAATAAGAGGCAGTGTTTGCACAAGAGTTAACTTAGCCATTTGGCATTCTGAAAGAGCTCAACAGTCCCACGGAAAAACGTCTCTCCTTTGCTCTGCTACAGTATATCTCTAACTCAAACCTTAACACAGGTATACAGAAAGGTCAGATTATCATGACCCCTACAGAGGGCTAGCTAAATGCACAACTACAAGAAAGAAGAGTTATTAGTGACCTCTAAAGCAGCAGAGCAATATGGTGGGCAGAGCTCCTTCCTCCCAGTATCCCCACAGTGAGCTGGGTAGCTGATAAAACCTCAGTGCTAGTTAGAGCTATGGGGGTCCTCTGTATGGGCAGACAAACCAACATCCAACCAAGCAGGAAAGAGAGAGACCTCTGTCACGCTGACACCCCAGTTACAGTTTGACTTGAACTAAAAGGACCAGCTCTGCACAGTCACCGTTCCAGTGCAACCTAACAGGAAGGAGATGTGACAGTAAGGCCAAATACTGCTCTTGGGATTGCACCATTCCTGTTAAGACAAGGGCAGTTCCTTGCAGTGCTGGATCAGACCCATGGCGCACCTCCTTCAGCTTCCACCTGAGCCAGCGCTGCTCTTTCACAGTGGACAAGGTCTCCTGACCCTTCCTGGAGCTAGCCAGCTGTCCTCTTTGGCAATGCTGTGGCCATGTTCCTTTCCCTTCTACTACCACTCCACAGCAAGTGACTGTAGGTGGACTTTGTTCTTCTTTCTCTCACAAATTAAAGTTCTCTGTCTATCCTAAAGCTATAAACGGGTGCTTTCACAGTGCCCACAACCCTTTGAGCTCACTTTCCCAAGCTGTTGGGTGTGTTGAATTCAAGGTTACCAAGTACATTAATTTGGGGTACATTAAAACTGGGTACCGAGTGCATGTCTTCAAAGAGCCACAGAGAACTTGAAGGTGAATCAACTAAATGGATAAAGGATCTGCATACAGGTAGATGCAGCCAAAAAGGATGGAAATAGTCTTGCGGGCGATTAGCAACGCACCTTAAGTTATACACCCTGACTTCACCTCTTTATGTGGGGATGAAAGTTGAAAGAAATCAACTAGAAAGGCCTTTGAACCTCAAAGCATTTCAAAACTGTACATTATCAGCCATGTCTATATGCATGCATTTGTGCCCAGCACCCACTGAAGTGTCATGTCCCGCCTGAAGTATTGGATCCAGTATTTTAATCTTCTATGGATTTTCAGAAATAGTCCAAATTTGGGTCAGCCTGACAGAACTGTGTCTGGGATTAGCACAGGAGGACAGTTTCTAATGTGCTATGGGAATGACTTCAGCAATAAACTGCAAAAAAAAGTTCTTTCACATTAAGTGTAACTATTGCTACTCTGAGATTAAATATTACCTGGAAATTACTCTCATTAACTGCAGAGTCCTTGATTAATGAGCAGGTGAAATGTGTACAGGGACCTGGTCCTGATTTCAGGTGTCGTATTAGCTCTACCCTGGACACTTCTGATCACCACAAAAATAAATGAGGAAATCCAAGAACTAATTATGAGTGCACAAAATGTGTCAACCTAATAACTGTGTTATGGTACTTCAGAGATTAAGAGGAGGTTGGCAGATGCACAAGATGCAAACATCAAAGCCACTAAAGAGAAACAGCAACAGAACTCGGCTATCTTCTAGCATCTCTGGTGTGCAAGACCACAGGAAGCCTCTCAAGAAATAGTCTCTATTTCAGAATGACTCCAGTGCAATTTTGACAATTGCCATAATTGTTTTAACATTGATGGGCACAGGAGGAAACTTCAGTGCTCGCCCCCCTCCCAGTGCACTGACCTTGAGCACTGCCCAAAGGCCCCAGGGAGCCCTTCATCAGAGTGCAGGAGTTCAACAACCAGCAAGCCCAGGGCAGGGGAGAGCATCCCACCCAAAGCTCCCAGAGGGTGCTAATGCAGGCTTGAAGGCACATAGGCTGGGGCTGCAGACCATGCACGGGGGAAACAGAACCACCTTCTTTGGTTTGCCAGCAAGCACAGTTGTATCTAAGCATCTCCCGCTACACTTACCCAGCAGCCACTGCCCCCAAACATTTCTATGAAACTGTTTCATAGGGTAGTCTCTATGAAACAGTAGGGACTACCCACACACACTTTTTAATTTGTGTTTACTTCTCTCTTGAAAAAGCCCAAAAAAGCCTATTACACATACGAGCTAAGTACAACAAAACTGAATACTCCAGCATCTGAAAAGGAGTTCAGGCAACTTGTGCCCTGCAATTGATCTCCTACTTCTCCCTACGCTTTCCTTCTAATCCTCTATGTAATTACACGAGTTGCCTGATCTTCCCCAAGCTATCAATTCCCCCAAATCCATTTTCAAGTTGCCATCCTTGAAAGAGCCTGGGCACTGGATCAAGCTGTCTCAGCTTGATGCAACCCACGCTGCTATTGATGCCTCCCCTGAAAAGTGCTGGGTGCAGCTGGCCAGACCCTGAGCAAGGGTTGCCCTGGCCCAGCCCTGGAGGAGAACAGGCAAGGGGACGGTATTGATCTGGTCCTTTTAACATGTAAATTTGCCCAGTGGCTGCTTCAGTCATTGCCAGGCTGGACACTTCAAAAGGAAACTGTTTTCAAAGCAGCAGTGTGTTTTTCAACTGCAGAAAACGCTTAAAACTGAAAACAAATGAATTCAAGTTCACAGAAGCACTGGTTGGTATCCTTCAGCTCCCCAGACAGAGATGTTTGATGTATGGAAAGACAGACTTGTTAATTAATGCTATTAAAATGTGGCCTGGCAAAAAGCCCCTGGGATTTAAAATAAGAAAATCCACTCCCTTTAAGCATACACTTTAGTATAAAGATAGCCTGTATTAGTATCAAAAAAATTCAGTCATAACCTCTTGAAGTGTTCCCCTGACTTCCCTCATCCCCTCTTCTCAGAAGTAAAATGTAGTTAAAATTAGATTTCTGTAATTTAATTTCTAGAATACAGCATCAACACTGGAGAACATTTTGGCCTTTCTTAGCATTGATAATGGGGAAAATAAAGGCGATTGTTCAATCCCTTCAGACCACTGAAAATGCACAGCAAAGGCCAGACAAACCCCTCAGTGCGGCAGAGACATTATTAACATATTTTGGAAAGCAGCAGCATTATTGACTTAGCGCCTTTGCTACCAACGCAGGGTCTGCAATCATGGGCTAAATACAATGTGAGGAATGGATACAATGACAGGATTTAACTAATGGCTGGTGGAAGTACTGAAATATGTTACATACGGAAGATTTCCAGGCAGAACACAAATCAGTTGAGTGTTTTGCATCCCTGTTTGTGGCTCACATCACACTTCTAGAGACAGGCTGTGAGAAGCAGGAGTGCTCTTCAAGCAAAGGGAGATAATGAGTTGTAGCTCTGACCCACAGCACATCACCCTGCTTTCAAAAATTAAAGAGCTGAAAACTTGAATTTCCCTTCAAGTACATGACTATTCCAAGGCTGAAGTCAGCCTTCATTAGCAAGCAAGAGCAGCTGACCCGAAATGAAGGGAGAACCTCAACCACCAAGCCCAGCCTGCTCCTCTGGACCACAGCCTAGGGCAGCCACGACCCCTCAGTCCAAGCCCCAGCTGCATCTGCAGCACCAGCCACTCCCCTCCATGCCCACCTACCCCCACAGCAGGAGGGAATTTGGGATGCTGCTGACCTCTAACCCTGGGCCACAAGGGACAAAAAGCCCATCAGAAGCTATGGGAGAGTGAAGGCAAAGCCGGGGAGACAATCATCAATGTGACATTGGCTCTGGAGTGGGTAGCATCACTGGAACAAGCTTAGTCACAGGAACAAGGCATGAAGAGATAACACCAGAAAATATGAGCAAAATGGAACTTGTTTCCTTGCCACTAAATTGTTAGCTTTATGGGACTTCATGCTGAACGGTATGAAAAAAAATCCAAATTGCTTTGAAGCGCATTAGTCTAACATCCTAATTATTGTTTACATTGCCATTTGCCTTCTATTAAGAATTGAATAATTACTCAGCGCTCCATAGTTTAAAAATACAAGCAAACAGGATTATCTGGGTAATTAAGACACTGTACTGCAGCTTTGTACTGTGGCTGTACAAAGTATTCCCATATAACAAGCAGAAGCAGTAGTTATCGATTGCTTTAGTTCAAATGATGTTTTAAGGACTTCCAGCATGCAAGATGGGTAACTGATTAGAGAAGAGTGACCAATACCTCCAACAAGCATGGAGTGGAGAGAAGCTATTCTTACAGCTAGGACACTAGGCTGAGTTCTCCCTCTGGTCTTTTCCCAGTCACAGACATACTGCATTCCCCTAGCAAAGTTACCTGGTCTTCCTCCCTCAGTCCTCGAGCCACTTCAGCACTAAAGAACATCCCTCTTCCTCTCTAGGAGTCCCATCTTGGCCCAGCCTGCTGAAGCCACAGCCTCTCTGCAGCCTGTACCGTGGTGCACCAGGCAATAAAAGGCCTGTTTCTGAGCACTCCTCTTTCAGTATGTTTGTATAGATGAGCTTGATTTTACAGATTCCTTTAGTGAGATTTAAACCCACCCATCTAGGAAAGAAAGTAGACCAGCAAACTGAATAGACCAGACATCCACAACTAAATGGGCCAAAGCAAATACCAGCTGTACAGGATAAGTCTTTTCCCCCTTCCACAAACCTTAATAGTCCATCCACATTGTACTTTAAACAGCAGGACCACCCCTTCTGGGTGACTGTTAGAACAAAAGCAAAGTTCTTGCACGTCCCTTTGTTGCTTTAGAGAGCTGTTCCTCCATTTAATTATGCCACCAGGTTTCACACTGCGAAGTTTACTACCCCTGTGAAATTACCTTCAAGTTAAACACTAATTGGACATCCAACAAAAACAACCCTCTCACAACCTTGTTTTTCCTTCTGGTTTCTTATAGGATGTAGCCCCTGCATGATCAGGGTCCCAATTTCATACCATTGATTTATAAAGACACAAAATGAAAAACAGTACTTTAAAGAAATATAGTACATTCATGCAGCATGTGTTCTAACTTACATCAATAAACCTTTCAACAAATCCATTCTGAACAAGCCTGTGTTTTGGGAACATTTAATGAGCCTCAGCTTTAGACCAAGCCAAAGGCAATTTTAAGTAAAGTTGAAATAAAGAAAAGTTAAAAAGAAAGCCACTAAACCCAAAAATAAAATAAAATATGGGTTCTTGTGTAATGGTGATGCTTAAGAAAGTAGAACTTTTCTCACAGATTATTTTCTTTCAATAAATAAAGACAGCAGTTCATTTGTGCATGTTTACCCAAGTGCTACCAACCTCTTTCCCCTCTCTGTACCAAAGTATAACCATGGGCCAAGTCTGATTCTGTGGCCAGGCCAGCATGTGAAGGACATTACAGCAGGGCTGAGCAGGTCCTTGACTCAGCACAGAAAATGTTGTAAAATGTCATGTTTTTTCATGCATGTGTGTGTGTGCACATTTATGTGCACCACCCATCCCACCAGTGGATGATGTAGCTACCGGAGAGCTTCGTGGTCACTGGTGAACATCTGGAGATGACACCCAAGGGCCTGCAGCCCCAGCAGGCACGAGAAATGGCACTCCCTGCACCTCCAGCCATCGTTTCACACCAGCAGCCAGGGTTTCAGAGCATAGGACTTTCCCACACACCAGCTTGAAGTGAGCAAGCAGGCTTTGGAGACCAGGCAAAGAGTGACTGTCAGTCATAGTCAAGAGGAGACCTTGAGACATGAGAAGCCCACTGTGCAGATAGCGCACTCTCTCTTAAACAAAGAGATAAAAAAAAAAAAAAAAATCAAAACAGAACCCATTTGCATAAAATCCAAATCTTTGAGCTCTGCATAAACAGAAGGAGATTTTGGCTGGCGTTTCCAAAGGAAGCTCTTATCTCCTTTGTGAAATGGGGAAATGGGTGTGCTACTTTGCATGAGGGTGTATACAAAAGATGTAAATGAGGAGTTTGCTGCATGCAAAAGGCAAAGCAGCCGACAGCTGCCAATCCCCATTCACAGGGAGAAAGCACTTCCTTAGTCTCCAGCAGGAGGAAGAGAAGGGAACCAAGATGTTTGCTTCCCAGGGAGGTAAAGCAGGCTCTGAATATTCATAAAATGGCCATTTAGTCATGGGAGTGTTAATTGTGTCTGATTCACAAAACTGTGTGACCTCACCTGCTCCTTGCAACATATCAAAAGGATCCAGCATAATAGAATGAAACCAGATAAGATATTTATCTCACAAGTTTGGGGGGGCTTTTTGATGCAGTCTCAAGAGACTGAAGTGTACTGCTGAGCATTTCTTTAATGACTTCTCACAAGCGCAATAAAGACCAAGCTCAGTGGAGCATATTATTAGACAGATAATAACCCTCATCCAGCCGAGATGTAAGTACTGAAGCCATCACACACAAGATGAGTTGTCTGGAAAGTTTTGTTTTGCCCCCTTAAAAACAATCAAAACAAACCACACACAAAAACCAGAAGGTGGTCTATATGCCCCACAAAAGTCCACCCAGATGTGCCATGAAATTCATACCACCACAGCAGCTCATCTGGCTTTGATTCCAAGGGCTGTGCTCTTTAGTAGTAACATGCAGAACAAGGACCAGATATTGCTCCCCTGTGTACCAGCAGAAATTTTGTCAGGAATTCAGAAGGAAGCAATCCCAGCCTTTCTCCAAGGGATACATGAAGAGACAATTGCTCAACAACTGTAGCTTGACTTCTGAGGGGCCCAGGGAGGAGAAAAGCAATACAGAGCCTGCAGTAACATTTAAATGGAGATTTTGAAACGCACCAGGTGGTACAAAAAAATAAAAAAAATTAAAAAAAAAAAAAATCACATAGGGAGCAAGCCTTGGAAGGTCTATTGAGCTACATGAGAACATAACATAACCAAACCCCTCCTTCAGCAGAGAAGAGAACCAACTAAATTTGGTTCAGACAGACTGTGTTTCAGTATCGCTCCCATGCCCTTCCTGGTAGCTTCCATCTTCGCAGCTCCTTTTAAAACGTAACATGTTGAGTCTGTGCATTTTTTCTTTCCCCTGCCAAAAATAATCAACCTGAAAAAAAAATCCTTCTGAAATCTCAATTCTGCGCCGTCTTAGTCACCCTTCTGATTACCCTTTTGTGCAGCCAGACTGTTCATCAGTGTTATTCTGATGAAAAAGTTGCCTACGACTAAAACGGGAAAGCACATACAAATTACTTCACTTCCCCACCCTTACGAAACCCACCAGCCAAAATTCTTATCACAGAAAGAAAAAGAATTATATAATTAGACTGTACCCTTCTGATGTACACTGAACTGCTGCTCTCAGTGATCACAGCCACTCTTCAAAGCCTCTGAGATAAAAAGAATCTTATCATTCAAATTATTACTTCTTAGGGATGCTCTTATCAAAGTTTGAAGGAAAATTCTAAAAACAGCAGTGATATGAAACCAGGACTGAGCCATATTTTAAATGACACTGGATTTTCTGCCAATTGGCCAATTCACAACTCAAAAAAGCAAGCGTAGATGAAGACAAAGCTGTTGGCTCTCATAACCTTTACAATATCGCAGTAAAAATCTCAACTGTCTCACATATTTATACTAAATGGCAGGTCTAAAATTGAGATTTGTAATTTCACAGCATCAAAATCGTCACAGATGGCTACAGTCTATTGCTTCTTTCTGTCTTTTCTCCCTTCCTGCTTGTTTTCCCCCCCTCCTCCTTTGAGTTAAAAAGATATGTGTTTTATCATAAGGAAATCACAGCTAAATCCAAACCACATTATATTAATGTGTAACAAAACAATTTACATAACAATGATGCATAAAAGAGAAGTTTAAAATTACTTTATGTCTCAACTTTGCCCTAAAGCACTAATTACCTCAGCCTTGAGTTGTGCCACTAGTTAGGGATAGCCAATATTCCACATTTATATTCTCCTAAAATGATAGCCATTGACACAGGAAATTTGTGGGAGAATAAACAATAATAATAAGAAAAAAAAAAAGCAACAGCACATTGTTGTATTTTAACATCAAGTACACAGCTACAAGCAAAGAATCAGTGCTCACCTAATATTTCTACCAGTCAGGACCCATTTTTCATAACCACTCCTGTGACACTCCTGTGGAGCTTCCCAAATAAATACAGATTAAATACTTGGCACCTTTCCCTTCCTGCCCTGGGTTTTTGCATATACACACACATGTTCAGTAAGACAATCACTATCAATAAAGTCAGCTGGAAAAAAAATAGCAGTCAGAGGAAGGAGAATTTTGTCATTGTATTCCAACACCTCCACACCGCCAACTCGATTTTTTTTTTTTTTGTTACAAACCCTGTTCAAGGTCAGAGAGTCATTAACTCCCACTACAGGAGCCACTTTAGATGTGAAGTGCCTTCCCATTATGCTTCACACACACACACATTAGAAATTAAGCAAAAGCCGCTCAAGGAAAATGTATTATTTAAGAATGAGAAGGTTGAGCGAACTTGAAGCGGCTTTCAGGGCAACCCAAGTGCCAGCTGGTCCGTCCCAGCACTGTGCAGCCGGGGCAGGTACCAGGAGGGACAGGAGCTCCGACATCTCCCATGGATCTCCCAACAACTGCAAAGCCCCGATCTGCTGGCCTAAACTATTTCTGCCCACTGAGCTTTTGTCAAACATTTAAGATCTTAATCAATCCAGACTCTGACCCTAGGATCACAGGGGAAGATGGATGAGGAAACGGACAACCTCTGACCTTCCCTTGTATTTGTCCTGCCACAGTCAACCTATTGAAAAACAATTGAGATGGAACCTGCTCACCAGCTCCAGTCCCAGCCCACCACCCTCTTGCAGTCTTTCCCAATCTCAAAGCCTGTCTCCCCCCATCCCCAACCCTCTGTACCAAAACCACAGGAATCCTCCTCACTGCATCCTTCTCCTGCCCCCAGAAACCTGGCAGAGCAGAACATTTGCTGAACTATGAAGTTGAGTGGGGAAAGAAAAGGAGAAGGCTCATTCAGCAGTGTCAAAGGCCAAACTGCTTTAGCAGCCTCGCTGGAAACCAGAGAGCGAGCTGCATAGTTCTGGTAAACTTCATGAATTCATGAAGAAGAGCTTCCGTCAAAACTGTTCTGGCTGGAGAATGGCAAATGTGAGAAAAGGAAACCACAAATAACCGCTGATGAAATGTGTTTAGTGCTTTCAAATTACACACTGGCTCAAGTCCTCTCAAAATGACTAGTACAAGCCAACGTCACTCTGGAAAGCCAAAGCAATGGAACATTTCTATCTCCTTTGTAAATATAGCATCACTTAATCTTCATTTTACTTTGGAAACATGAGAATTAGGTGTCCCAGGCCCAACCTTCCTTGCGGCCGAGAGCCAGTAGGTGAGCTGACATCCACCCACAAAGGCTAATTAAACACCACAAAATAAGTTAATACAAAGCATCCCACTATCACCACTGACCACCTGCAAAACCTCAGGAGATTTCCCTTAAGCAACATAGGATTTGTTAGGCAATTAGCTCCTCATGTCTGGGCCGCTGACACCAAAAAATGATAGATCTGTGTCAATCAGAGTGATCCAGTACTGACCTAGTAGGCTTTTAGGAGAAGGTGGAATAACCTCCATGCAATAAACCAAGATGCTCCCCGCTACTCCTTCACTTCCTCCTCTCTCAACTCAGGCTGTAAAGTTAACTTCCGGGCAAAGCTTCTTGACATCAAGAATGTAAGAGCATCTCCGCAGCCACTTAATGGGTCCCCCAAGTAACACCCAGTCAGTACCACAGCCACAGGTTCACACATTTAACAATACACAAGTTTTCAAGTTTCCACCTCATGGGATTCAAAAACACAACCCAGAGTTATTTAACCCAGACAGTGTGCCCTGCCAATGTGCCCATCTTTGAGCTACAGCCCGTGGTAATTTAGTTGCCAATATGGCACACTTTGGCTTTTTCCATACAGAAAAAAATACAAATTAAGGCTGAACTTCATACTTAGCACTTCTGTCCTGCCAAAGCTTAATTTCAATGCATAATAATGAATTTCAGGCTGCCTGTAAATTATCAATTAAAGGAAATCAAGTAGGACATTCAAAAGACACAGTTCCCTTAGGAGCTTAGCACAAGAGCCAGCAGTTACTTGGCTCTGCTATCTTGTTCTCCATCTCAAGATGAAAGAAAATGACCTAGTGAAAAATACACCAAGATGATATGAAGCAAAATCTGGCTCCAAAGAATTTTCCAAAAACATGCTTCCAAATTCCCTAAGGAGCTGAGCACCTTCAATTCAGCACCCAGCAAAATTAAGCCCACTGACCTGTGCAAGAATCCATTTAAATTTGATCTTAGTTCATGCTTACATGAGCAAGAGTTTAGAAGCTGAGGCTAAAGATATTTTATTTATAAACTTCCTCCTCTCCTTCCCTAGCCTTTTACAGCATCTTTTTCCAGCAAGGAGAGGTGAAGAGAACATAGGTATTGAGGTTTTTCTTTTTAAGATAATCTGCCTTTTATACAGACTTAAATCCCTAATTCTGCAGCACACAGGATGGTGTGTGTGGGAGGGTGGGGTGGAGACTTTTAGCATTTCTAAGAGTATCCTAGCACCTCTATTATTAAGCTGACAATAGAGACTCTCTGCAAAATGAAAATATTTAACAAAGGCAGCAGTGTCAAATATCAAAGGGTATTTAGTGCTAAAAAATTTGCAACAAGTAAACCACCAAAGACTTCCCCTTCCCAAAGTGGGAAAGCCATCCAGCTAAGACTCCTGTTCCCCTCCCTCCCCACACTGGTTCTTACCCCACTGCATTATCCAAAGCAGTCTTTGCCAGAATTCCCTGTGCTTAACAAAGTTCAGATAAAACTTGAGAGATTTGTCTCTTTTAAACAATGGTAGCTTGACTGCCCTGTTTTGCAGTCATCCACATTTTGGTGACTATTGTGAGCCAAATCAAATTTAGGCGCCTGCTAGAAAATGTGTTTTGCCTTCTGCCTGTTATGGCAGTATCATTTGTTTGGCATTATATAATTCCTAGCCTTGCCACCTGGAGCTACTGCACTTCTTCATTAAACTCCTCTGTCCCACCACATCCCACAGGGGCTGCTAATTACTGGCTTTACTCCATTTACTCTCATCTCCAATTCAATTATGCATTCAACTAAGCCTTAATGAAGAGTACAATATGGCTCATCCTACCTTGGCATTCACCGTTACTTTCTTCATAGCCAGCGTTGCACAGACAGTTGCCAATGGGTACCAGCCATTCGCCATCTGCCCCACAGTACATTTTTGGCACATCCTTCTCTTCAGAGTTGTTGACACAGGAGCCACGAACCTCCACCAGAGAGGATGTATCAGCCCCAGTAATGGTGTCTGGAAACTGCGCCAGGTTTCGAACTGTCAATGGGCACTTCTTATAGAAGACACGAACAGACACTAAAGCGATGCAGGCACCAACGTCCTGAAAAGCCAAGTAAAACCCTTTCTTGCTGAGTGGTCCGACATCCCGTATCTCTGTATTCAGCTTCATGATCCTGTCACCAATGTCCACTTGGGTGAAGCTCTCATCAGCAGCAATGGTGTCGATCTTGGCAAACTGGCTCTCTCGAATGAAACGCTCCTTATCATTGTTTGATTCATAGTAATAAAGGTTGAATGTCTCTTTGCAAGTTCCCATGACACCTGGCAGGCTGTTGCAGTCTCTTAGTGTGAACTTGATTTCAATATATACCCTTTGAGCCCCCTCACGAGGAACCCAATCAGTTCGTAACCAATTATTCTGACTGGGCTCCATCACATTGCAGACTTGATAGGTGCGGATCGGAGTGTTCTTCTCATCCATAATGCTTACTTCCTCCCACTGCAAAGAGGGAAAGGGAAAATAAAATACATCAGTATTAAAAGGAACAACAGAGCTTCACAGCAAACATAATCTGTACTTCCACAACTAACATAGAAACCATATTTTTTCCATTACAGGAAAACAAACAAGCAAACAAACCAAACAAACCCAGCAGATCAAGCCATTGCCAGTAGACATTAACTACTTGGACATTAAAAGAAGAAATTGTTCAGAAGAAACAAGCTCCAAAGCAAGTAGCACCTTGAGGAGCAAGCATGTGTTTTAAAGGCCCTGTCAGCCAATCCAAGAACCAACCAACTATGCTTAACTGCACTGCAGTTTTGCCCATAGGACCCTTGCCTAGGTAAAGGCTATGCATGGCACTTCATAGAATCGACAGCAGATAAGGCAGGTAATGCATGGACCTTGCAGGCAATGGCCCCAAATCAAGTTCAGGCATCGTTGGAAGTGCCAGACTAAAGGCTATGTAATTATCAAACAACAAAACAGGCACTCTAAAGAAGGTATCAGAAGAAGAGATCTGGCCCTAATTCAGTAGTTCAGTGTCATGAGTTTAGAAAAGGAAAGCACACATAACCAACAGCTTTAAAAAATAAATCATTTTAAGGGTTATCATAGACAGAAGAAAAGTTTATCACAGAGCTCTCCTGGTAGGGAGAGAAGAGGAAGGGGCATTAGAGAGAGAGCTCTTTCCAGCACAGCACTCAAGTATCAGAAAAATCCTTCTTAAAAAAAAAAATAACATATACATAAAAATATATTAGAAAATGATATACTGTCTGGGTTCATAGGCAATACAATGAACCATATAAAATTATCCTTGGAAAGCAGTAATAACTTTAAAGAGACTTCCCAGAAGTGCTTTTCAGAACTACTGAAGCCCTGGCTTTGATAAACAGAAGCCTTCTTAACGTTAAGGGGCTTCTTGTATAATATCCTGCATTCTTCTCACAAGGATTGCTCTTATGCAAGTGATTTTTACTTAAAAAGCTTCAAGCTTAGCTGAATCCGTTTATAGAATGACAGTAGTTAGCACCATGAGTCACTAGGAGCAGAAAGAATAATATTTTATTTGCTGCCTAGAGATAACTGCAAATTAAAACGAAGGGGGGGCAGAATCAATACTCAGCATGTCACTCCTTTTCACAGAAAAGGAAAAAAATAAATCTTAAAATGTCATCTATCAATGTAAGTGTAACAAGGTGTTAGTAAGACAACAGTGTTGTTTAATTTGCATCTGCTACTGAGCTCATTTACTGTTACAATATTGTTATGATCCATCACTTTCCATTCTGCTTATCTTCAGACTGTCTACACTACCTATATTGTGTGTGGTACAAGAGAAAGGAAGAAGCAGAGGGAAATAATACTTGTTGATGGGATTTCCTTTAGTGCATTTACACAATGGAGGATGCTGCAAGAGGATTCAATAAAGAGACCGCTGAGGTCAATGGACAGACTGCAACTAAAATCAGCAAGTTTCAGAACAGGGTCTCAACAAAACCCTGTCTCCTAACAAAAATACAAATATATAGGGTTTCTTATTTCATGAACACACACACACACGCTTGTGTCTTACTGCCAGAGACGAAACTAACTACAGCCCCATGTTTCCAGCCACTGTGAAACATTTGTAACTCTGAAGTATGTGGACAAAGCTGTAACTTTCTGTGTTTAAAGCTGAAATTAGCTCTTGTAATTCAAGTCTTCTCACAGTTTAATGATGCAAAATAAAGCATTCTGGGTACAAAACCTGCTTTTCAACTGTGAAATGCAAGAGTAAATCATTAATTACATTTATAATGCAATTCATTAATTCCTCCAGGGCTACTATATATTTGATTACTGCTAATCACTCCTAAATGACTATGTTTATCTCCAGCCCTTCTTATCCACACAATCCTCTCACCTCGGGAACTGCATGGTGTAGATCTAGAAAAATGCCTTTTTTATAGCCAAAAAGGTACACACAGTTGAAGAAAAATTAGCACCAAAGGACAGAATCTTCTCAGGAACATAAAGGAGTTAATTTCTGCTGCTTGAAATAAATCTGCAACATATGAAGTTCGAATAAATGCTTTCCAAGCACTGTATCTCAGAGACAGACCATGTACTCTTAAATTTTTCACTACTGGCTTAAAAATAGAACACACATATGTAGGTTTAGTGAAACGAGTCACGTCCACAATAAAAGCACATATTTCCTTCTCAGGCTCGTATGGCGCTTTCAGAGAAAACATAGGGGAAAAGGGGGAATCCAACAGCCATTAATAATACACAGCTGCCCTCTGATCATCAATTCTACTACCAACTTATTGAAACTTTTATTTTAGGTCCAGTTTTAATACGCAGGGTAGATATCTCTTGGAGAGCCATATGAAAGACCCCATCTCATTAGCTGACCTTTCCAGGGTACAGGATTAACAAGGAAGCCCGACTCTCACTGAGATAGAGCTGTACCTTTCCACACTGTCAAAGGATGAGGGCAATTGCCTGCAATCAGCAGTGAATGTGCACCGTGGGCACTGCTAGAGGCCTGCCAATCACCTCCCCACTCTTTGAAAAGCCGAGAAAAAACGAGCCTCCGTGACAGCACAGTGTGCTCAGGCGGAGCACAAGCCAGGACTGTAGTCAAGTTCACCCAGAACAACAATGGGGGAGCAAAACAATCCCCCATTCTCCCATGTTATGGTTATTCAGAGCTTATGCATAATGCATCACCAGCCGACGCAACCTTGGATTCCTTCCACTCACTTCTGTTTCCTTAGCTCTGCTTCTGCTAATTACAAGTGGGAACGCACACAAAACAGTAGATCTGTAGGTTTCCCGAAGAGTCCATTGCTTTGTTGTGAGCAGGTCCTGATCTTTCATCACTTTTATTTTTCAGACAGTTTGACTTAGTTACTTCTCCTTAAGCATACTAAGCTGCTTTACTCATTTAATATCCAAAGGATTTGAGATGCGTTTCTTTATATTAATGTTTAGCCTGCATTGCTGGCATTTTTCTGAAATTGTTCACTTGAAAAAGCCTAATTGCTTATTAAAAAGTAAAAATAAAAACCCCTAAAAGATCCCATAAAGTACAGTCTCCACCAGACCCCACCAACTCCAGCATTCTCAGGAGTCTCCCCACAGAGGTCACAGGCACCCTGCAGGATGGGGCACACACGAGGGTGCAGCAAGGTGCCCATCCACTAACACGAAACTAAACTAGTAGATATACCTGGCCTCCAGCCCACAAGGTAAAAGGGCTCTAAGCCCCAAGGATGGATGTGTGAATCTTAATGTCATCGCATCACTATCAGGCAGCGAATTCAAGCATCTTCTCGTAAAATTATCTCTTTAAAAGATGTACATAAAGAGAAGCTCAAAGTAACCACCATCAAGCACTGGGTGCTTCAGTTTAATCTGTTCAGAGACCAAACGTACGATGTTTACATCCTAAAATAGGACAACTGTCCCATCACACTAAAATGTGTATCTTGTATATTGATCCCTACTCCTTCATCCAGAAATAGCACAGCAATTGCCCTGAACATCTCCCAGCCGAGACAGCCCATAGATATAATAATTACAGTCAAGAATGCCAGTTCAGTCGCCAGATCACATTTCTTGTTGGTATTTCAGTTTTAAATAGGCATCTAAGCCCATGCCTCAACCAATCTCTTAATTCTGAAACCTCTTTTCTGCCCTTTTGGTTTCCACTTCTTCCATGACAGAGCTATCCAAAGGGAGTATAGAGTTTCTCCAACAAAGAGTAATTCATTGGGTAAGCCAGGGAAGAAATCTGACCTTCTCACCACAATCAACAATAATCGAGCCATTAGGACTCTCTGAAAGTTACTAATCACCCCCTTTACCCTTTTGATCAGATAGCGGTTTAAAACTTACCCCTCCTTCCAGGGGACTTGCTATCCACCCCAGCTCTCCCTGAACTGATCTGGAATCCAGCAAGGTAACTGCGGAAAGGTACAAATAAAACAGATTAAATTCCAGCTGCCAAAAGGCAATATTAAAACAAACCGTTCACCTGAGCGTTTCCATATGTGTAGAGCACGATCGCATCCACCTTCAGGTTGAAATGAAATGTTATTTCCGACTGCGCCAATACCTCGAACACTTTGAAACTCTCTCCGCTTTCGATCTGAGGAATAGCACGTCTATTCCTCCGCGGGATAAAGCCGCTCACAGGGCGCGGGGTGAGCGGTGAATCCCCCCCGGCACCGAAGAGCGCTCCTGCCCGGCAGGAGAAGCGGGC
>NW_009937597.1:0-3366 GCF_000696875.1 Nestor notabilis
AAGTTTCACCTTCTCTTGGTGTGGAAGAAGGGAAATGGAGCGACCGCGTTTTCCTCCTGCGTGCCCAGCTCTAACCAGCCCCTCGGGAGACGCCGGTGTGGGGATGGGGGGCACCCCGGGGACGGGGGGTGCCACCGCTTCACCCCGTCCCCACTGAGAACAGCGAGAGGGGCACGTGGCGATGATGATGGTGATGATGGTGGGAGCAAGAGAAGGGAATATTAAGGAGCCCGCCAGCAACTTTATGGGATGGGAAAGGCCGAGTTGTGGCCGTGTCCCTCATCCCGCTCCCTTTGGAGTGGGTTTAAAATGGCCCAGGTTTGCTGAGAGGGGGACGTCGGGGTGCAACATCTGTAGCCTGAAAGCAGAGAGCGCAAGGTGCTGAGACATGGGGCGGCGTTATCCTCCCTGCCTTCGTCAAACACCGATTTCTGTTCGGTTTTATCCAAGGGCTGCTTATTTTTGTCCTTTTCCCTTCACTAATAATTGCTTTGGAATACTTTGGCGTTGTGGTTTTCAGCGCGGCGAAGTCCATCGCTAGACGGTGGGTTAATAATACCCCAAAAAGGTGCCTTTATGGAAAGCTGAGGAGCCTTCAAGTATTGGAAATGAAATAAATACTCATTATCAATAAAAGGGCTTGTGTTCTGTTGGATTTTGGGGGGGATTTCCCCCCTCCCTGCACGTCGTGATAAGCTTTCAGGTTATGGCTTGGATTTCCATAGCCGGAATTTTGTTCAAAAGGCATTTGTTTAGTGCTGAATTCTGTCAAATGTAGAAAAATGAGCAGGTCGAAGGGGTTTTTTTTCCCTTCTCCTGGACAAAGGCATGTTGTGCTAAGCAGAAAGAAACCCCGAGTGCTTCTGTTCCTGTTTTAATCCAAATATGATTTCAGATGCAGTGCTCTGTTTGTTCTTGCTGTTACATCGTGATGGAGGAAGCGAGAGCTTTTTTTTTCCTATGGAATGGGAATGATGGAAACATCTTTAGGGAAACATTTGGCTGGACTTGATTGCATCAACTGCATTATTTCATGGAATGTGAACTGTGAAGTGGTTCTTGAGGAGAACTCCAATTGAGGAGTGATGTGGAGCAATGTAAAGAAAAGGGAAATTAGCACTTGGCAGCCAAATGCTTTATTTTATTATGATTTTTAATCCTTTTTGATTGTGAGTTTGGATTTTTAACTGTTTCATGGCTTCTCCTGACCCTTCTAGTTGAGTATATTAAAAAACCCACCCCAAACAACACCTGTAGTCTGGTTATTTCTTCTTGCTACATGCATGCAGTCATTGAAAGGACTGGTATCAGTTAGCAGTGTACTTTTTGGTTGAAATCTATATTTTTGGTCAAAATCTGTACTGAATCTGCTTAACTTTTGTGCTGGAAGTTACAAATATGAACGTAGCTACTTACACATCTTAACTTTTATGCTAGTTTTACTGAATGTTCCCATTTATCAGAAGGAATCTTCCCCCATGATGTGCTTATAGTGGCCTTTTGCTTCAGTGAATGTGTGCTGAGTGGTTCAGACGTTACTGTTCAGATTTAGGGGGGTATTTTCATACTCTTTAGTTGATGAAAGTCCCTGGCTTTAGTAGAGACACTTTTGGAGAGGTACATAGATAACCCTTCCCCTTTGGAACAAAGGGATCGGAAGCAAAATGATTCCGTGCCATGAAGGTGGTTTGAATTTGTTGTAATGGGAAATATTACATGGAGTGAGGAAAATGAAGCACCCGTCTTGTGTCCAAATGAACGTGAAGTTATTATGGGATACGGTCCCTTAGGGAGAACATCTTGGAGAGATCCTTTGTGTTCTTGGGTGATACTCATCTGTCAAGTTCAATGCTAAGCCTGCATTGCAGTGGGTGAACTATTAAGGGTGTTTAAAAGCTTGGCAGTGAAGTTTTCATGCTCTCCTATGGGTATGGGTTCCCCTATGGAAGCCACCACATGGATAACGGGGAAGAACAGGAAAGAAAGGTGATGCTGCTCTTGGTGTTCCTAAAAACATGTCTCAGGCAAGTGACAAAGCCTTCAGAGAAGCATTTCTGCATAATGATAATGCAATTAAGGCTAAATTTCATTAGCTGATCTGTCTAGAAGAGCTTCTGAAGCTCAGTGTAGGAGCGTAGGTGCAAATGCAGCCACTTCAGGTGAGGGAAGCGGGTGTTTAATCCAGGATGGCATCCGTTTTCGGGAAGCTTCAGAGGCAACTGCGGTCAGATCGGCACCGATCTCCTCCTCTGGGAAGTGGGACATTCACAGCTGGGATGGAGCTCCTGGATCACCGAGTCCTACCCACCACAAAAGCCAGCAGCTGTGGCATAAACGGGATTCAGTCCTGGTTTAAACCCAGGTGGGTTTCTGCTGCTGCCTGGGGCACAGGAGCCGTTCAGAGCTTTCTCCTCCGGGAGTTGGAAACCTCCTTGTTTCCACCCAGGAGCTCTCAGCCGATTTACAGCTCTCAGGTGGTTGGTAGCAGTTGATGAGGCTGTCAAAAGGGAAACACAACTTTTATATCTTCCTTTCTGAGCTCACTCTTCCCTTCAGTCCGGGTTATGATCTTCATTTGTCTTCCACTGATGCCTTTTGGGCTCGATTGTATCTGCAGAGGCCCCAATTTCCCTTTCCGCAGCACAAGTGCTCCGTGTACTTTCTGTTTCCTCTGCAATTCATAAACTCTCCTTAAACCACCACGTTCTAACTGTGCATTTCAACCCTAAATTAGCTCCCTTTGTGCTGGCTGGACGATGCTCTGCTTGCTTGGCATCTCCTGGGGTGGCTGTGGAGGGTTGAGCACCGTCTCCCCACGCTGTGGAGGTGCTGGGTGACCCTTGTCACAAGGTGACAGACGTGCATTGTGCTGCCAACCTCCTCCTCCCAGTGCCGGGCTGGCTGAGAAGTATTTGAAGCATCCCCAAGAGAACTGCGTTCTTAGCCAGTGTGCTCGGGGAGGAGGGACTCTTACATCACTCCCAAAGTGCAAGTGAGGTCATTTTTGTACAGCACCAGCTCTGATTTATTTGCTAGTGAGATCGTGTGAGATCTGAGAAGGAGCTGGCTGGGAAGGGGAGGTTCATAACCAAGCATGGGCTTGTTTCTTAATGTACTGTGATCTTTCTAATCAATTAGATTCAATTTTGTTGCTTAAAATCTCCAAGTCACCATGTTCAGCTTTCCAGTACATGAAGGGGGGGCTACAAGGATGCTGCTGGAGAGGGACTCTTCATCAGGGACTGGAGTGATAGGACAAGGGGTGATGGGTTCAGACTGAAACAGGGGCAGTTCAGGTCGGATCTAAGGCAGAAGCTCTTCCCTGTGAGGGTGCTGAGGCGCTGGCACAGGGGGCCCAGAGAAGCT
>NW_009937597.1:3443-8698 GCF_000696875.1 Nestor notabilis
GGGGCAGGGTTTGGAGCTGGAGGAGCTTTAAGGTCCCTTCATCCCAAACCATTCCAGGATTCTATGTTCATTCCAAAGAAATATTTGATCCAAAATGATTGAATGAGAAAAGTGTCCTCGTCATATTCTAAAGTATTTTCCCAAACTATGTAAACAACATTTTGTTGCTGCTTTCAAAGTCAAATCCATCAGTCCCACCTGATGTTCCTGGATTCTTGTGTGCTCTCATGCACCTCTTCAATAAACAGATGAAGATTTTTGCTTTGGTGATGATAAATAAAATCCATCTCTCCATTTTTTTGCCTTTTGACAGTCTTTTAACTCTTTGAATTAAAAAATATTGCCTCTTAATCTGTCACATTTTAGAAGTGGGAATAAATTTTCAAGAGTTATTTCCATGTGGCTCGTCTGCCTGCCAGTCACACGGAGGCAGCTCTCCAGAGGCATCAAGTGATGTTACCTTTTTGTTCCTTCCCCTCAACTGAGTCATTCCGTTCCTATTTTTGGGTTTGAAACATTAATATCATTAAATACAGGAGGAAAATGGTGTCCCCAATGTAAGGAGGACGTGGAGCTGTTGGAGCAAGGCCAGAGGAGGCCACGAGGATGCTCAGGGCCTGGAGCAGCTCCCGTATGGAGCCAGGCTGAGAACATTGGGGCTGTTGAGCCTGGAGAAGAGAAGCTGCTGGAGACCTCAGAGCAGCTTCAGTGTCTGAAGGGGGCTACAAGGATGCTGGGGAGGGACCTTCATCAGGGACTGGAGTGACAGGACAAGGGGTGATGGGTTCAAACTGGAACAGGGGAAGTTCAGGTTGGATCTAAGGCAGAAGCTCTTCCCTGTGAGGGTGCTGAGGTGCTGGCACAGGGTGCCCAGAGAAGCTGTGGCTGCCCCATCCCTGGCAGTGTTCAAGGCCAGGTTGGATGGGGCTGGGGGGTTTGTCTTCATGTGGGATTTTATGTTGATTGACTTAGTTTGAATCAGTCGCCACAAAAAAAGTGACTTTTCAGGGTTTTCTGCTGTTGAGCGGCGGGTGCTTTCTGATGGGCGTCTGCAGCAAGAATCCCAGATCCAAAGTTAAGATCCCAGCAGGGAAGGTCCAGCTCATGAGGTATATCCGTGATTTGCACAGCATCTGAAATTTGTGCAAGCTTTTGAGTGTGAAGCAGCTTTTAAGGCGCAGACCTTTTTTTGTGTCTTGGGCACCAAAGAGGAGCATGACCACACAAACCTGAGTCATTCCCAGGTACATTTTTAATACAGAACTTCACTCAAATATGAGCATTTTGGTATTATCTCTCTTTCTAGAGTCTCTTTCTCAGTCTGGAAGCAGATGACACAGATCATTGTGCCTGTATTGAAGTAAACCTTACATTTCATCCCTTTTCCCTGTTGGAACCCTGCAGAGAAGTGATGATGAGGATGGTATTCATGGCATAATACTGTACTTTTCCATGAAACATGTAAGGAAGGACGTTCCTTTGAGGATGATTTGGTTTCCTCACAGTGTGAGTAATACTTGAATACTTCTTGAAGAGTTCCTCTGAGTTGTGTTTACTATGGATGTGCTGGAACCTGTGAGCATTGCAAAGGAATTTCAAGTGACTGTGTGCTTTCTGGGAGGAACAAAATGTGGCTTTATGGACTCTCTCCAGCAAACCATTTGGGAGGTGATCGTGACAGGGTTTGGAGATGCTGGTTTGTATGTGGCTGTACTTTTCCCTGTCTTTCCTTCGTCTCTGTGAGTGAAACGGGCACGTGGAAAACTAGAAGGTGGGAAAATGAAAAGTGAGAGCAGAAAAGTGGGGCTTATCATAGAATTCATACAATAACTGCCCCAATAGGAAGACTGATGCTGAAGTGTATTTGTGGACTGAACGTCTGAGCTTTGGGAGGATTATGGAAGACAACCTTAGAGTATTTTATGAGAGAAAAAGTACTAAACTGGCAAAAAAAGGAAGCCTTGATGGCATCGTGCCTGCTGGGCATGTCTAATTCTCTGATAACATGGATAAAGATTGCAGACAGCAGCAAAAGTTAAACTAGATCAGAGCAGCTCGGGTTCTGCAGGGTTTTTTCTTGCCTCTATTTTAATGTGGAACTTAATATAAAAGATCTGCCTCTTTTATGGCAGCAGACACTTTAGTTTATCTGCCACGAATTAAAGCAGTGTTTGGGCTTTTCCTTTCTTTGGTGTTAGATACTCAGCTCTCTAAATTTGATAATATGTGGAATTTGCTGTTGGAAATACATCCTGGAGACAAGTGAGTGTTCTGAGCACAGTTTGCTTTTCCCCAATTCTCTTTTTAGTGCTTTATACTTGGATTTGTGGGTGATGACAGCTCTCTTCTTGAATGGATAAGGGGGGTTGTGTGGTTATTCAGAACTCCAAAGGCTTGAACCTGCCAGAGGGGAGACTGAGATGAGCTCTGAGGCAGAAGCTCTTCCCTGTGAGGGTGCTGAGGCGCTGGCCCAGGGTGCCCAGAGAAGCTGTGGCTGCCCCATCCCTGGCAGTGTTCAAGGGCAGGTTGGACACAGGGGCTTGGAGCAACCTGCTCTAGTGGAAGGTGTCCCTGCCCGGGGCAGGGGTTGGAGCTGGAGGAGCTTTAAGGTCCTTTCAACCCAAACCATTCTATGATTCTGTGACTTTTCCCCATTGAAAAGTTGTCCAGTTTCAGCGCTGTGTGCTATAGGCAGCTAGAAGGTTTCCATTTGTCCTTGTGGTTGTTTGGAAGAGATCAGGCTTGTCCTACTCACTTCCTGCTCTTCCTAGAGTAGGTTAAAACTCAACCTTGCTCTTGATTCGATGTGGATTCATAACAGAGTTTTTTAAGTCTTAAAATGCAGTGCTATAAATCTGAGAAGTGGTTTCTTTGTCTTTACTGCGGCATCTGAATCCCAACTGCTGAACTTCCCTGTGAGTCTCTGCATATGGACTGATCTCATTTCTTTCCCTCAGAATTCTTTCCCTGTCTGTATATAACACACACACATGCAAATAGAAGTTGTAGAGAAGGTACTTGGTTCGAGTTGGCTACTTCTGTGATAGTAGCCTTATGTTGTGGGCTCAGGAGATAAATGTGGTATCATCATCTGTTCTCATCCGAGCTTTAGCTTTCCTGTGTGATTCCTGGAGCTGGATTTCACATATGTGTTTGTTGGCATTACCATCAAGAAATAGTGTCTTAAAGTGCTTTAGGCTTTGTAAAACAAAAGGCAAGTGCAGGGTCCTGCCCCTGGGGAGGAATAACCCCCCACACCAGCACAAGCTGGGGGCTGAGCTGCTGGAAAGCAGCTCTGTGGAGAGGTAACTGGGGGGACCTGGTGGACACCAAGGTGTTCATGAGCCACCAATGGGACCTTGGGACCAAGGTGGCCAACAGTGTCCTGGGCTGCACCAGGAAGAGCATTTCCAGCAGGTCAAGGGAGGTGATCCTGCCCCTGCTCAGCCCTGGTGAGGCCTCCCCTGGAGCTCTGTGTCCAGGTCTGGCCTCCCCAGTATGAGAGAGACCTGGAGCAAGTCCTGCAAAGGATATGAGAATGATGAAGGGTCTGGAGCTTCTCTCCTCTGAGGAAAGGCTGCGGGAGCTGGGCCTGTTCAGCCTGGAGAAGAGAAGGCTCAGGGGGGATCTGGTCAATGCGTACAAGTACCTGAAGGGAGGGTGTCAAGAGGACGGGGCCAGACTCTTCTTGGTGGTGCCAAGTGATGGGATGAAAGGCAACAGGCATAAACTAAACCGCAGGAAGTTCCCCCTGAGCATGAGGAAGAACTTCTTCACTGTGAGGGTGTTTGAGCACTGGAGGCTTCCCAGAGAGGTCGTGGAATCACCTTCCCTGGAGATACTCAGGAGCTGCCTGGACACAATCCTGAGCTATGTGCTGTGGGTGGCTCTGCTGGAGCAGGGAGCTTGGATGAGATGATCCCCAGCCTTAACCATGGGGGGATTCTGTGAAAACGCTGTTGTGTGTTTTACAGCAGGTGGTGTTATCTAAAGGTTTTGTTGTGACTCCTCATTCTATGGTGCAAACAACTTCTGAAGAACAGGCATAAACCCCTCAGAGCTCTTGGTTGCTTTTGCATTGCCATTTAGCAAGTGTCCAGCACAGCTCATGTTGTCCCCTCCTTCTCTTCCACACCACCACTGCCACGCTCAACCAAGAGATTGCCTCTTTCTGGTGCTCCCTCTATCCCAGTGACCTGTAGCTGTGTATGTACCATTAAGGCTGCTTCTGTCCAAGCTTCTTGGAAGGTCTTTGCAGACCTCCCTGGGTTAAGCCATGCGAGATCCTTGTGTGTAGACATGCTAACACCATTTTCACCATGGAAATACGGAGCCTGGAGACTTCTTCCTGCCATTGCACAGCAAGGTTGGGTCAGATGTTGTCCTGCTTCTCCCCCTGTGGAGGCCAGGAGATGGGTTTGAATTGCTTTGTGTGCTTCTGGGATGCTGCTGTGTTAGTGGCTTTCTGTATGGGTTTAGAAGAGAGTTCCTAGAGCTTAAAGCTGCGTTAGACTGACCTGGAAACCTCAGGCACTTAGGTTTTCCCTGGAAAAGGAGCCTAATGACTATTCTGGGCTACTCTTTACCTTCTACCAGGACAGTGAGTTTGAAGATCTCAAGTCATGAAAGTCCACCACTTCTCCTGTTATATTTTCAGCAATTAATTACCCTCTCTGACTAAACACTGAGGTCTAATTTGAATTAGTTTCCCTCTGTTGCTTCCAAAGGCCTTTTCGTGTCTAAATTAAAAGGTCCTTTGATACCCAATAACTTTTCTCTTTGGAGGGAACTCATAATAACCGAGCAGTCCTTCAGTTTTTGCTGTGGGTAAGTTCAACATGTGGCATTGACCTGGGAAGTGTTGGGCAGTTCCGTGCCTGGCAGTACCTCAGACTGTGTTTTGGGGTCTCTGGCTTTCAGATGCTTCCTGAGGTAGCACCTTGGTTGTGTTGAAATCCACTTTGATTGGCATTTGCTGTCCAAATTGCTGCGTCCATGGAGCTGCTGGAGCGAGGCCAGAGGGGGCCCCGGAGCTGCTGTGAGGGCTGGAGCAGCTCTGCTCTGGAGCCAGGCTGAGAGAGCTGGACTGGGGCAGCTGGAGAAGAGAAGGCTCCTCAAGGGGACACCTTGGAGCAGCTCCAGGGCCTAAAGGGGCTCCAGGAGACCTGGAGAGGGGCTTTGGACAAGGGATGGAGGGACAGGCCAAGGGGAATGGCTTGAACCTGCCCGAGGGGAAGCCGAGATGGGCTCTGACG
>NW_009937597.1:8788-16591 GCF_000696875.1 Nestor notabilis
GCTTGGAGCAACCTGCTTTAGTGGCAGGTGTCCCTGCCCGGGGCAGGGGTTGGAGCTGGAGGAGCTTTAAGGTCCCTTCAACCCAAACCCTTCCATGATTCTATGATGCTTTGTAGCGTCTTCCCGTTGTTCACAAGGGGAGTTAAATCTCTCATTTACTTTAGAAGGTTTTCCAAACTCTGCTCTGTAGCTATTTCCTTTTTGATCCCAAAAGCACTTTGAAACTTTGTGGTGAATAGAAGTGGATCATCTATATGCAAATTCCTTCATCTTTTTCCTCTGCTAAGTTATATTTGTGAGAAACCAGCATCTTAAGTGGTGCCTATTTTCATTACGGTCAGATTTGATGATCTTAAAGGCCTCTTCCAGCCTAAATGATTCTCTGATGCTGCTGATATTTCATTAAGATGATAATTAAAAAGTACAAACATCACACAAGTGAAAATCAATTATTTAAATCAAGGCATTTTGCAATCCTGATTGAATTACTAGACTTAGATATATTTAAATCTGAGTCTGTTCTTTTTCTCTGCTGTCAAGGCTTCCAGTCCAGTGATTGCCACAGTTTTACTGGTTATAATGAGGTCCCAAGTAGTTACTTTGTGGTTTTAATTGTTTCCTATCATTTTGGGAAACTAATGCCCTGTAATTACTTGCTCCTGAGAGTCTCTGTACCCGTCCTGTGTCCTCTGTATGTGTTCCATACACCCTCTTTTCATCCTATGGAGTCACGTACCCAGCTCCTTGTTTAGTGGAAGGTGTCCCTGCCCATGGCAGGGGGTTGGAATTGGATGAGCTTCAAGGTCCCTTCAACCCAAACCACTCTGTGATTGTAAGTGCCCCTGGAAATTCAGTTCCTCTGCAGTGCTAATAACTGTCAAAGAGCTGAACCTTTTCTGTCCCCTTCGTTGTTGCAACCTTTGGTGCAGCCATCACTTCCCTTTCATAGCTGAGCACCATTGAACTAATGATTTCGAAGTCCAGTTGCTCATCACATCAGGTTTTATTTTCCTTCTTGCTGGTCAGGATTTGGTTTGTTCCCATTGTAATTCAGCCTCCTCACATCTCTAGCTTGCAACAGAACATCCATTTTCTCCATGGATGCTCTTGTCTGACTTTGAACCTCATTTCCCCTTCTGAGTGTCCTTCCCTTGTATTTAGCTTGTTCCTTTCCTGGCTGCATCAGCAGTTTCATCTGGGAAGGTGTCTTATTAGTTGGAAAGATGCTGCCTTTGCAACTCCTGCTCTCTCTGTTCCCAGCAGTATCATTCCATCACTCAAATCCAAATATTCTCACCAGTTGTGCAGCCTTGTTCAGTTCAATGACCTCTTTGTGCCTCCTATTGCATCAGGTACTGGATGTGTGTTACAGCTCAGGGGTCAGCTGCCTGTGGATGTGCAGTCAGACTAAGCTGGGGTGCAGGGCTGAGAGCGTTGGTGTTTGGAGGCACTCGACTGCACTTTCTGCTTCTCCCTGAGCTCTGCACTCAGCAAAAGCCGCTGTCTCGTGTAGACGATCCCATTGACTGGCAGATTCCTGCCTGTTTGAGAGGCAGCTTCTGCCAGATCCTGGGAGCTTTCTCTTAGCACACTGAAGCGCAGGGAAGAGAAAGCCTGGCATGGCAGCGCACGCTGACTGCCAAAACCTCACTTAGCCTTTCCCTTTCGGTTCTTTTCCAGGATCCCTGAAATCTTTCCTCATCTGCTTAGCTCCAGCTGATGCCGAGTTGCTGCTCCCAGGGTGTGTGGTTATTTTGGAGCAGAGTTTAGCCAATATTTGTGAACATGTGTCGAAAGGGGAAATCGATACCAGGCAGGTGTTTCTCGGAAGGCAGTCGTGCTGATTGGGACCCAGAGCATGTTTGCAGAGCCTGGTTTTCCCCATCACAGGCTGAAGCAAACAGCAGGAGACCAGTTTTGCTCATGATTCCAGGTCATTTTTTCCTGCCAGCGCTAAATCCATGCACATGTATGTGTGTGACTTACACCATGGGGGTTTCTCTCACTGTCCTTGATTTTCTCCTGCTTTCCTGCTGCTCTTCACTGAGGTTCTGGCTCTGTCAGTACTCGACAGGGTGTTTATTCTCTCCTGTTCCCTGTGGCTTAGGTAGCATCCCCTTCTCCCAAAGCAAAACCTGATGCTCTGTGTTCGTGTTCAGCCCTTGGGAGGTTCTGTAACTCACATATGTTAGGCCACTTTGTGGCCAGCCTTTTCATCCAGAATTCCATGTAATGGAGTTGTCTTCAATGGAGATTTTTTGGGGGTGAATTCATAAGCTGGTTCAGCCTTGTGCTTTCACATTAGGGGAGATCTCTGTGTTGGAGAACTTCTGCCTAAGAGCTCATCTCAATCTACCAACCTTTTTGTTGTGACTGGCATTTTGCTAGTGATGAGTGATGATCTCATGGTCGCATCATGATTCTATACCAGCATCTGGTGCTTTCCATGTCCACAATTTTCCTCCAGTTCACCAACTGCATAAGCAGTGCCTCACTTTCCCCTTTGGAATATGGCAAAAAGGCTTGGTGGTGCCTGTACTTCCCAAGACAGGTAGAGTAAACATTGGGAGATGCCACAGCGAGGGCTTCCCCCCTTGACCAGCACAGGAGGGAATGAAAAGGTGGTTATGTTTTGCTGAGCCTGGTTGGGTTCCTTTGTTGTGCCCTATATTTAAACTGAAACAGGGGAAGTTCAGGTTGGATCTAAGGCAGAAGCTCTTCCCTGGGAGGGTGCTGAGGCGCTGGCACAGGGTGCCCAGAGAAGCTGTGGCTGCCCCATCCCTGGCAGTGTTCAAGGGCAGGTTGGACACAGGGGCTTGGAGCAACCTGCTCTAGTGGAAGGTGTCCCTGCCCGGGGCAGGGGGTTGGGACTGGGTGAGCTTTAAGGTCCCTTCCAACCCAAACCATTCTATGACTATGATTCTATATGGAGTTTTTCTTTTAAGTTTTGTCCAGATTTCAAAACAGCACCAAATTATCCCACTTCCATGGAAATGGTTCTCCCAGACTGCGCTGCAGATACTGTTCTGGTGCCTCGCTCGTTTTGGTTTCCAGTTCAGGCTGGTGCCTTTGATGTGTGAAACTCCTGATCTGAATCTTATCTCCTTGCAAGCCTCTGTCCCCAGGCCTGTGCTGGCAGCCAGGATTAGTTGGGCTTTACTCCGTTGACAATCTTGGTTTTAAATCTGAGAGGACTTTCAGCAGAGTTTTCTCCTGGGGCAGGGGGGGACATTGATTCTGGAATATGGTTTTCTCAGTGTTATCAGGATTTTCTGGCCATCAAGATAAGCTGCAGAGCTTATGGATCACAGAGTTTTCTTCCTGCAGCATCAGCTGGAGGAAGCTGTGTGTGTCTTTGGTGGGTTTAGGTTTTCTCTGACCTTGCTGTGATTTTACATATTTCTTGCTTTGTGTGTTTGCATTTATCAGCACCCCCATAGTCATCTTTACTCCTGGGGAGATTCCCACTGGACACAAGAGGAAAATGTTTCCCATTGAGAACAAGCAGCCACTGGAATAATCTCTCCAGTGAAGTGGTGACTCCCCAACGTTGAACACTGTTAAGATTGGGCTGGGCAGGGTGCTGGGCACCCAGTCTGGGAAAGGTTGGAGCAGATGATCCTTGAGGTCCCTTAAACCTGGGATTCTGGGATTCTGTGATCTAGAATGTTTGAATTATGCCCATTACTGTTGCTTCTGGCTTTCTACATCCATAGGATTCTTCCTGTGTAAATCAGTAGCATCCAGTGGACATCAGATGCTTGTTTCCTTCCCAGCAGCCATGTAACATCTCAAGCACTAACTGCTCCCTGTTGAGTTGACCATAAGTTCTTGTTGATGCTAAACCAATCCTGTTGATGATAAAAGATACATCCCCAAGCTCTGAGATCCTTCAGTGTGAAATAAACTTGAAGACAAAGGGACCCTTTGCTGCCTTCTGCTTCTATATCTCAGCAGAATAAGAATAGTGGTTGTATTTCATGGCTGCAAATTCCTGAAGGGAATCCAGAATCCCAACTCCAGCATTCCTGAGGCTGTTCTTTGAAGGCAGGAGGTTTTGTGTAGGTGTCTTGCAGTAATTTTAGCTCATCCTCTTGATACAGCACATACTAAAGGCTTTTGCTTGCCTCCTGATGGGAAATACAGTGTGCTCTAAAGGCTCTTCTGATAGCCAAGTCTCAGGAGATGGTATTTTGATGACAGAGCATTTAAACTATGTACTAAACCAACCTGAAGTACTTTTATGGCTTCCTTCTCACTTACGAACTGTAGTTAACAGAACAGTGCTTTTAGAGGTAGAGCAGTATCATTTAGCCCAATTCCCCCTCTGTAAAATGTGCATCAGATGGGCTGAGAACCTGGTTTTGTCACTGCTTTAGGTGGGTGCAGGTCCTTAGTGCTGTGAAAGCTGTAGTTCTGCCCTCCCTCCTGCTGCACGCTCTACTGTATCTTGTGTCAAAGGCATCATTTCATGAGATGCTGATGGTGCTGGTCCCCTTCTGCTTGGAGCTGCCCAGTGATGTTTCCACCTGGTGTGAACTTGTGCTTGGGAACACGTGGCCCAGGAGAAGGGAAGAGAGGTGAGACCTCACCCTCTGGTAACCCCATGAATTTACTGATATGAATGAACTTAAGTTTGGCTCCAGGAACTGGAACAGCATCCAGGAGGTGTGGTTTTACCATGTGTTTGAGGTAAGGGAATGGGCCACTTGGCTACACTGCCTGTGCTGCTGCCCTGGCGGTGTGCTGAGGTGCTTCACTGCACTGAGCCAGCAGGAAAAGAACCTACATGAAAACTTTGCCAATAACCAAGAAAAACCTTGCAAAGCATGAACAGGAAGGGGAAGAATAAGTTCAGGAATCATGTCTGGCTGGGCTGGATGAGACTTTAGTGGAAGAGGTGTCCCTGCCTGTGGCAAGGGGTTGGAACTGGATGAACTCTAATGTCCCTTCCAACCCAAAGCAGTCTGGGATTCTATGATCTTCCAGGGCTTCTAGAAGCTGCACCTTGGATCCTGTGTTCAGTTCTGGGCCCCTCACTGCAAGAGAGACATTGAGGTGCTGGAGCGGGGCCAGAGAAGGGCACCGGAGCTGGAGCAGGGCCTGGAGCACAAGTGTGATGGGGAAGGGCTGAGGGACCTGGGGGTTTAGTGTGGAGAAGAGAAGGCTCAGGGGGGACCTGATCGCTCTCTGCAACTGCCTGACAGGAGGATGGAGCCAGGAGGGGGCTGGTCTCTGCTCCCAAGGAACAAGGGATGGGACAAGAGGAAGCGGCCTCAAGCTGCCCCAGGGCAGGTTTAGCTGGAGCTGAGGAACAATTCCTTGCCCAGAGGGTGCTCAGGCATTGGAACAGGCTGCCCAGGGCAGGGCTGGAGTCACCGTCCCTGCAAGTGTTCACAGCCCGTGGAGCCGAGGCCTCAGTGCCAGGGGTTAGTGGTGGCCTTGGCACTGCTGGGAATGGTTGGACTGGATGAGCTTAAAGGGCTTTTCCAACCTGGTTGATTCCATGATTTTAGAAGAACAACTCCCTTCTATTTATTTATTTATTTTATAAGTGTCTCTGTTGTTGGCTCGAGAGGACACCAGGAGCTGACTCAATCCTGTTGTGCTCTGTGGGATCTTTCTTTCCATTTAGTAAAGAGGGGTCAGAAAAAACATCAAGAGATATAATTTGCTGAAGGTGTCCTCTCAAGACGAAGCCCTGATGCTTTGTTGGAGATCAGTAGCCTCTGCAAATCTTTTTATAGTGAAATAATTGAATGGGAGTATCCATTTTAAGATTATTGGGGAGTATCCAGATACTGAGGGAGGAAATCTGCTTTAGTTGGAGCTGTGCTTCCTGCCACAGTGGTAGCAGTAAAGCGTGATCAGTAGCATGAGAGCTGATAAACCCCTCATTTTCCATTTCAAGCAGTACAGTGAGAACCCACAGAAATTGGGTAGCACTTGGATAAATCTCCATGTGGGGGATTCAGAGACTAGAAACCTCCCCCAAAAGTACCAGAATCAACAGGGACTTGTTCCTGGCAGCACCTTTTCAGTTTTTCTTGATTATCTCCTATTTAGAGAGGGGAGAACAATCCGTTGCTGCCAAAAATTCCATGCAGGATTTCTTTGATACTTCCATATAATCAACCCTGAGGATTTCTTCCTGATTTGGTTTGTTCTCTGTTTGTAGGCAACACACAAGAGTGAAGAAACAAAACCAGTTAAAAGCAGGAAACGAAGCCAAAATGTTACCAGATCAGGCAGGGATGTTTGATAGGTGGAGGCCCTTAAAGACAGGTTTTGAAGATAACTGTATCCCTCTAATTTCAGGAGGTAAAAGGCTGCAGGTACCTGATTTTTAAACCCAATTCTGTTTTCCAGGAGCTTAACCATGAAAAGTGCTGCTCCTTCAGCATTGAGTCTTAGGAATGTTAGTTCTCAGGGCTAATTTCTTCCCCTTTGACACTGTAATACACATTAGTAACAAACCCTCAGGATTCTGTTCTCACTTACTCAACAGGAGAGGAAAATGAAAAGACTCTATTCAAAAATACATTTCAGCTAATCTGGGATGATGGACACGAAAATATCTCCGCTCTAAACATGTTTGTTGCCACGGCAGGAAAGACTCTGTGCTGTAATCTTTAGTTTCATACCCTAAGTATAGTTTGAGTCCTAAACTTTACCTCTAAGTTTCTTTAACTCGCTCTGTTTGTTTTCAGAATGATTGCACTGTCCAATGTATGAGACCTGAGTTTGTCTTAATGCTGATCTTCATCTGGGTGACTGGCTTAAAGGCACCTATAGTGCTTGATGTTCTTATTCCCTGAGTCTTCAACTGTTTGAAGAGCTGTGGTTGGACTCAGTTCATGAAGTGACACTGCACAGAGCCACATGTTCTTGGACTAGAAGTGTAGAATCACCATGGAATGGTTTGGGATGAAGGGACCTTAAAGCTCCTCCAGCTCCAACCCCTGCCCCGGGCAGGGACACCTTCCGCTAGAGCAGGTTGCTCCAACCTGGCCTTGAACACTGCCAGGGATGGGGCAGCCACAGCTCCTCTGGGCACCCTGTGCCAGCGCCTCAGCACCCTCACAGGGGAGAAGACAACCTGCTTTTCATTGGTCAAGTGTATATGGTAGCTGCACTCCCCTGATAGAACCTGCAGACAAGCTCAATAGATAGAATAAAGGTATTTATGTGATAAGAGTTGTTTACATAAGATGTTTGTCTCAATAACAGTGTAATTTGCAGGACTCAAATTGTTGTGATTTGATTCTCATAGAAATAACAATATGTGTTTGGACTTGCAGGATGTCTGTTGTGGTGAATTTTGCTGGCAGGTTGTCTGATGTTCATGTGATGTGTGTGTTCAAGGCCAGGTTGGTCACAGGAGCTTGGAGCAACCTGCTCTAGGGGAAGGTGTCCCTGCCCAGGGCAGGGGTTGGGGCTGGAGGAGCTTTAAGGTCCCTTCCAACCCAAGCCATTCTCTGGTACTCTTCATCCTTGGTGGTGCTGGACTAGTGCCTTCAGTAGCACTGGGTGATTGGTTTGTTCACTAGGTAACTACTTGGTCTTTGCAAAAGCACACAAAATGGGTGGGATCCCATCAGTAATGATTAAAGACAGCAGTATTTTAATGAGATGTTGAGATACTGGAGCAGGGCCGGAAAAGGGCACCGGAGCTGGAGCAGGGCCTGGAGCACAAGTGTGATGGGGAAGGGCTGAGGGACCTGGGGGTTTAGTGTGAAGAAGAGAAGGCTCAGGGGGGACCTGATCGCTCTCTGCAAGTGCCTGACAGGAGGATGGAGCCAG
>NW_009937597.1:16756-19583 GCF_000696875.1 Nestor notabilis
GCGCGTGGGGCCGAGGCCTCAGTGCGAGGGGTTAGTGGTGGCCTTGGCAGGGCTGGGAATGGTTGGACTGGATGAGCTTAAAGTCTTTTCCAGCCTGGTTGATTCTGTGATTCAGGTTCTTTTGTTTCTCTAAACTTATGTCACTTAAAAACCATAGATCAGGAAAGTTCTGAAAATCCACTTCTCCAAGGTTATCAACTTACCTATTTGGGATTCTGCCTGGTATCCCTTAGACATGCAACAACCACCCCTTAAAAACACCTTCATGTAAGAACACTGAGACACATCAAACCTCAAACAATACAGTAGCCCTTAAAGACTTGAACTCAGTCTTGTTAGAGCAGATTTACATTGCAACTTACTGTCAAGTTAATATTAAGTTAATAATGCCTAAATAGGTTTATTTTCTCTCTAGGAAATGAAATGGGGGTGACTGGACTCAAATTACTGTTTTCAGATGAGTAGCTTGGAGGGTTACTGAGGAGTAACCTCAGCCCTGCAGCATCTGCAGAGCCGGTGCTGTGCTGAGACCTCAGGGGCTGTATCAGCAAATGAAGCTGCTCTTTGAACGGTGTCCCAGGGAACTGTGACTTCTGAGCTCTTGTAGAACCAAGCGAGGCTCTGCTAAAGCAAATTGGCAGTGTGCTATCAGAGAAAGAGGCTATTAATCAGATTGAAACCAGGAGGTTATCATGGGCAAACAGATGGGGCTTGGAAGGGTTTCAGTGGAGTAGCAGTGGACCCAAAAGTGTTGTTGTTAGTGTTATTGAAGCAGTGTCACCAGCACTGTTTGTGAATGACATGTCATACAGAGGGGCAGAACAGTGTGGGATGGTCCATGAAATAGAGGAGTGGATGGACACCTTGGTGGAGTCTCCTGCTCCCCAGCTGCCCAGCCTGGAGGGACAGTGTCATGTCCCCTTGTAAGAAACCCAACAGGGTGCTGGGGAACATCAACAAGGGCATCACCACAGGGATAAAGGTGTCATTGTCCCACTGTGCTCGGCCTGGGTCAGGCCACCCCTGGAATATGGGCTCAGTTTGGGTCCTGCTGCACAGCAAAGCTGTGGATGGGCTGGAGAGGGGCCAGAGAAGGGCCACGAAGATGGTCCAAGGGCTGGGCAGCGTGTGAGGAAAGGCTGAGAGAGCTGGGACTGTTCAGCTGGAGAAGAGCAGGCTCAGGGAGACCTGATCCCATGTGCCAGGAGTTAAAGGGGGGCTGCAGAGGAGATGGAGACTCCCTTTGGACAAGGAGTCCCATGGGAAAGCCGAGGGGTGATGGGCACAAGTTACTGCTGGGGAGATTCCCACTGGACACAAGAGACAACAACCAGACATTGGAATAATCTCCCCAGGGAAGTGGTGACTCCCCAGCGTTGGACACTGTTAAGACTGGGCTGCACAGGGTGCTGGGCACCCAGTCTGGGTCATGCTGTGCCTGGAAAGGGGGGAGCAGATGATCCTTGAGGTCCCTTCCCCTGGGATTCAATGATCCTATGAGGTGGAGATGTGCTCAGCAAGGTCATCACTCGAGGTGGTTACCCTACCTTGGACCTCGGGTTTGGCACCTTTGTGTTTGATTTAAGCTGCATTCAAAAAGGAAAGTAAAATAGAAGTAGAACATTGCTGCTGGAGGTAAGAGCTGCCTCCAGAACGAGGTGTAAGGAGACAGAGGTGCCACTGTCACAGGCAGTCATGCTGACAGGGATGAGAGGGTCGCTGGTGTGCAGAGCAGGGTTGTGTGAACACGAGGGCTGAGGCTGTAGCAAAAAAGGCAAATGTGTGTTTTTGATCTTTGTTAACTTCATGAGCAAGAAAATATTTAGAAGAGACCAAATCTCACTCGTGTATTTGGGACTCGTGACTTTCATAGGGGAAGATTGTGTATGAGTTCCAGTTCTTCAAATAGCTCTTGGATAAGTCGTAGGGGAACAGAAGAAACACAAAAATAGGCTGAGGACTAGAAGAAACAGAGAGAGAAGCTCAGAGCTCAGTCTGGTTTGGTTGTCACAGGGAGCGCTTGGCTGCAGGAGCATCAGGGAGGGAAAATTCAGGCACTGTGTTTCATTCCAAGGAAGTTGTACCTCAAATCAGTGTTTTAAAGGGGAAATAGGGCAGGGCAGAGGAAGGGAGGCTTTATTAGGGAGGTGGAGCACCCCTTGTAATGAGTGAGGAGAGGGAAAAATAGCACTTTCCATCACTAGAAATAACCCTATTTGATCACTTTTCATTTAGAACTGTGTAGGCCAACAGAGGGTATGTTCTTGTTGCGTGTTAGGTTCAGTTTGAGGGTGATATTTAACAGCATGTGGTAAGAGAAGAGGAATTTCAGTGCAGTTGTGGTATTTTTTTGGCCTTTACACTGATGAAACCATGAAAAATCTTTTCTTCTGAGGCAGAAGGAATTGTGGAAAGGCCCCAGGCACCGTTAACCTGTGGCTGGATCACAGGGGATGCGATAGGAGGGGATGGAGTTTAATTGAAACACCAGGTTTTACTTAATGGGTCAACCTTTGCATTATGTAAACGGAGCTGGAGCAGGGCCTGGAGCACAAGTGTGATGGGGAAGGGCTGAGGGACCTGGGGGTTTAGTGTGGAGAAGAGAAGGGTCAGGGGGGACCTGATCGCTCTCTGCAAGTGCCTGACAGGAGGATGGAGCCAGGAGGGGGCTGGTCTCTGCTCCCAAGGAACAAGGGATGGTACAAGAGGAAGCGGCCTCAAGCTGCCCCAGGGCAGGGTTAGCTGGAGCTGAGGAACAATTCCTTGCCCAGAGGGTGCTCAGGCATTGGAACAGGCTGCCCAGGGCAGGGCTGGAGTCACCGTCCCT
>NW_009937597.1:19637-19981 GCF_000696875.1 Nestor notabilis
AGAGCAGGGAATGGTTGGACTGGGTGAGCTTCAAGGTCTTTTCCAGCCTGGATGATTCCATGATTCTGTGATTAAAATTAGTTTTCATTCCATTAAAAGTCCCTGTTCGGGGTGGCACTCTGGGCAGGGCAGGTTTGGGTTACAGCTCAAATTAACTGCAAGCAGAAGACAAGCCCTAAAAATGTTGTTGAGCACATGGTGACCATGGGAATGGATTTGTGTTGCTGAGAGTTAAGGTTATAATGGGGAATCTCTAAAAGCTGTAAGACACACGTGGCAATGTGGGCTGCTTTGAGATGAACTGTCAGTGACAAGGACAGTGGGATCCAGCACCCTCAGACCAT
>NW_009937597.1:20409-41304 GCF_000696875.1 Nestor notabilis
CATGTTGGAAATAGGGTCTTGGAGCAACCTGCTCTAGTGGAAGGTGTCCCTGCCCGGGGCAGGGGTTGGAGCTGGAGGATCTTTAAGGTCCCTTCATCCCAAAGCAGTCTGGGGTTCCATGAAATGTGACGATGCTCACAGGGCAGAGGGTGTGATCTCAATTTAGGATCAGTTGAGAGATGGATTTATGAAGTGCAACCACCTGTATAATTACTATTTACAAACCACCTGTAAACTTCCTTTCTCCCCAAACTGATCTCATCCTGGATTTTTACCTCGGCCTGTGCTGCCTTTGCAAGCTAAGTCAGAAACCTTTATAAATTGGCATTGGATGTCCCTGTCAGCTAAAATGATGATGCAACAAGGATCCTGTAAGGGATGTGAGCTGCAAGACAAAGACCCTGTTGAAATCCTCTGGCTCCAAGTGATGTATTGTGGTATCTGGATGCCTCCAGATTATCTGTTGTGGTCATTGAAGCCCAGTTTCACCGAGGTACCACTCAGATTCTATTCACAGCCGCGTTGAGAACATGTGCCACATGCATTGATCAGGCTTTGTCTGCATCGAAAACCTGCTTCTGCCAATTCTGCCTCAATCCAGACTGCTGGTTGGAGTGATGTTTGATGTGATCTAAGAATACCTTAGATGTATTGTCAAGGGATTCAGAGCTAAATCAATGATAGGAAAGATGAGATCCTCGCAAGCATTTGGATAACATAAGCAAGACTAATGGTTTTTAAGCTGTTGTCTGTACAGTGGGACAGGATTGATCCAAGCAAGTAAAAATTGGCTCTGTGGCTTCTTTGTACCCAAAGCTGAATATGAGCAGCTGAGGTGAGAGATTTAGGGCATAGAGAAGAACCTGTGTAATGAAAGAACCTGGGGTGGGAGGATGTGAAAGCACAACTTGACAGCTCTGTCCTCTTTATCCACATTTCCTCACAGGGATGGGCTGCTGTAGCCTGGGAAGGATGGGAAGTGCAATGTTCCTGTGCCTCCCTCCCTGCCCTTCCACTGTCTCCTGCCCCTAAAGTAGGAATTGGAGTGTTTGTTTCCATACCTGAATCTCAGTCAGCAGAAGACATGTAGAATTTCCCGGTGTTTCGGTGTTCCCTGCAGCAATAGAAGGAAGGATGAGGCTGGAAGTGATCCAGGGAGCTTATGGACACGGCGGTGCTCAGGGTTACATTTCCTCAGGGGTATTTAAGCCATGGATTTTTTCATGGCTGAGACACATCTATTTTTTGGCATGGAATAAACCCACCAAGACAGTGAAGTTTAAACATGACCCAGAGTGGCTTGAGGCCAGACCCCCGCCGTGTGCTGGATGCACCCCCAGAGCGTGAGCAGCAGCTCAGGGAGGGGATCCTGTCCCTCTGCTCTGCTGTGCTCTGGGGAGACCTTAGAGCAGCTCCAGGGCCTAAAGGGGCTCCAGGAAACCTGGAGAGGGGCTTTGGACAAGGGATGGAGGGACAGGCCAAGGGGAATGGCTTGAACCTGCCAGAGGGGAGATTGAGATGAGCTCTGAGGCTGTGCTTGCAGCAGGTTAACTCACTGTCCACACGTTTGGAGCAGATTATTGGGTACAGTCTCTCTTCTGTCTCCAGATGAAGTCAGATGTGAAAGATGGGGCAGCTTCACTTCATCTGACTCTTCGCTATCCATCACTACACTCCTGCAGCTATGTAAGCCAGGGACAGTGGATGTGAACTATGGTCTTATATTGTTCTAATATATTTTAATATACACTGAAAAGCATCTGTTTAGGAATAAATACAAATGTGCTCATTCCATAGCAATAGAGGAGATTGGTTTTGGAAAACCAAGATGATTGAAACCCGTCTGTGAGAAGCCGGGAATAGCGCTGTGCAGATTGTGATCCCTTGTAACCTCTCCTTCACTCCAAGTGTCAGTTGTAATCCTTTATAACCACTTGCTTGTCGAATAGTACAAGGAATATAACCCCCTTGGAAGATATCAAGAAGAATCCTGCTCTTGAGTTAATGACATCCAAATTCAAGTGTGTGTTTTTAATAAAGATTAAATGATCTATTCAACCATTTCAGGCTCTGTTTGAGCTACGCACACCTGTGTGTTGCTTTGAGAGGGTTTTCCTCAGTAATTAAGAGCATTTTCCATGTGGTAGTACTCAATTGGGTGTCACAGGGAACCTGAGGAGACAATGAAATGCTTTTAATTGCAGACAAACTAAATGCCTGCTACTTCACGTGCTGGAGTGTACCGTGACATGACCCCCAGGTTGTTATCATCTCCTAACAGCCAGAGTAATTGCTCAGTGAGGAAATGTACCTACCTCGTTGAGGATAGTGTTAATGAAGCCCTTTTCTTCCCTGTAGTCAACATTCCCCATTTATCAGACTTCTGGAAGATGATTTCTGAGGTTGGCAACATAGGATTGAAACATCTAAATGATCTTGACTGTTTTTTATGCTTCAGAAAGGGTGGATGTTTCCCCAGTAGCTGCGAAGGTGAATTATTATCTTTAACTTTCAAAAATGATATGAGAAACTTGCTTTTCGTGAGTGTGTGTATGTGGGTGAGGTCTGTTGCCAGCCAGGGGCTGGTGTGGAAGATGCTGACTGCCCTCCTGGGGTGCAGGGGATGATGCTTTAGTCAAAAGACACGCTTCCCACCTCAGCTGCTTTGGCCATATGTTTCTTATCATCAAATCCCAGACTGGTTTGGGTTGAAGGGACCTTAAATCTCCTCTAGATCCAACACCTGCCCTGGGCAGGGACCCCTTCCACTAGAGCAGGTTGCTCCAAGCCCCTGTGCAGGGACCCCTTCCACTAGAGCAGGTTGATCCAAGCCCCTGTGTCCAACCTGGCCTTGAACACTGCCAGGGATGGGGCAGCCACAGCTTCTCTGGGCACCCTGTGCCAGCACCTCAGCACCCTCACAGGGAAGAGCTTCTGCCTCAGAGCTCATTTAAGTCTGTCTCTCTCTCTCTATATATATGTGCTCAGATTTGCTTTTCCAGCCAATTGTCTTATGTTGAAATAGGAAGAAACTTAAAGGAGTAGTTACAACTATGTTATTGCCATGCTTTCTAGTCAGGAGGGATGGAGAAATGCTGGAAAACAGGAAATTGCCATCTGCTTGGAGTTGTCTGTGTTGCTTGAAGTCCATCTCTTGCTGTATTCTGCTACATTCCTAGAACAGGATAATTGCTGTGGTGGGATCCTTTGGCTGATCTCTGTTCCCTGGGGTTGCCTGTGATGCACAGCCTGATACTTGAAACTGCTGAATGAGTGTGAGGCCATAAGCCTAAGATGCAGGAGGATGTAACCGTGGGGGCCAGAAGCAGGAGTCTCCCTGGAATACCTTTTCTGTTCCATCCCACGTGTCCCTTTCCACTATTGCCAGCACAGGTGGGCGTTAGATATTGCCTTAAGGTTTGCAGCAGCCACAGACCTTCCTCTGCATCCCCTCTCCAAGGGATGTTCCTGAGTGATGCTGCTCCTGCAGGAAGGGTAGAAGTTATCCCTCCTCCTAGCAAAATCCATCAAAGATGAGAAATGGTTGTGCAAATACTGAAGTAATAACCTTGTCAGGGCAGCTCAACCGCTTCTATTTTTAGGACTGTTATATATGAGAAAAGGCTGCACTAGGCAGACTGTACTTTAAATATTAAATTTCTCTTAACAGTTCCTCTTCATTTGGCAAAAGGGATCCTGGAGCCTTGTCTGTGGGAATAGGCGTGATTCTTGTTGCTTGTCCTCCTTCACTCACTTTTATGGCAGTGTTCTGTATACCAGAGCTTGCCATTTCATTGATGCCTTCATCTTTCCTTCAGAATCAGAAACACCTTCACTTGTTCCTGGACAGAGATCAGCTTTCCTGGTAACTGAAGAAAATGATGAGGTTTTGGCTAAAAACCTCTCCCAGATGAGGAGGTACCAACAGGACAACGTGCAGCTCCCATTGGGTTGAGCTGCTGACTGTAACATGAAGAAATGTTGGAAAAGAAGACCAAGATTCCTGTGATTTCTAGGCTGGATTTGCTGCACCTGTGTGTTTATTTAGTGCCCATAAGTTGTATGGTTATGGGGTGTCGATGATACTTGATAGAATCCCAAACTACTGTGGGTTGAAGGGAGCTTAAAGCTCCTCCAGCTCCAACCCCTGCCCCGGGCAGGGACACCTTCCACTAGAGCAGGTTGCTCCAAGCCCCTGTGTCCACCCTGGCCTTGACCCCTGCCAGGGATGGGGCAGCCACAGCTTCTCTGGGCACCCTGTGCCAGCGCCTCAGCACCCTCCCAGGGAAGAGCTTCTGCCCAAGAGCTCATCTCAGTCTCCCCTCTGGCAGGTTCAAGCCATTCCCCTTGTCCTGTCCCTCCATCCCTTGTCCAAAGCCCCTCTCCAGGTCTCCTGGAGCCCCTTCAGGCACTGGAGCTGCTCTAAGGTGTCCCCTTGAGGAGCCTTCTCTTCTCCAGCTGCCCCAGCCCAGCTCTCTCAGCCTGGCTCCAGAGCAGAGCTGCTCCAGCCCTCGCAGCAGCTCCGGGGCCTCCTCTTGTGTCTCAGTGAAGCAGCTGGTTTGTGATGTGCAGAAATTCCCTTGGGAAGTGCTGCTGAATCTTCATATTGAGTCTTCTTGGTTTGTATTTAAAAACAGAAGATAATTTTGTTGTATGCTTGAAAACAGCCTGTGCCAGTGGGAGCCAGGGCTGTGGTGCTGTCAGCCTGAGCCTGCAGATGCAGGTTTCCATTTCACCCATCCCAGAGCTTTCCCACTGTGAAGACGAGTCATGTAGGTGGAATGAAACAGGAAAAGTTTTGCCTGACATGAGGAGCGTTACCTGGGAACATGGGAGTGCCCCTCTTGGCTAATCCTATAGATTCATTTGAATCAAGTTGGTATTACTGCTGATTTTAATTGTACTTAAGTCAAGGATCTTGGATCGCTGGTTGCAAGCATTTGGTTATAAACTTGGCTTTATTCTTTCTGCTTCTGCTTCCCTAAAAGAAGTTTTTCCAACCTGGGTACAACCCTTCCAATATTAGTCCTGAATTGTTGCCTTTTCGTCACAATGAGAACTCCTTTGTTTTGGCCATTGCGTCTGTGCACACTTACATAAAGAGTGACATCAATCAGTAACATGAGAGTCTTTAATGTTTTATTGTGTAGGAAACAGAGAAGGATACATTTCAGTGATGACTTGGGCTAGTAACTGATGTCAACCTTCCCTTGGAACGTGGAATTCAGTTTAATGCAGTGTGGGATGTCTTAATAGAGCTACTTCGAATGGATTCCTGAGTGAAACAACAGACCTTTCCCAGAGCAGTGTGATGTTAACACCAGGTACCAATTGACAGGGTGGTTCCTGTCACTGGGTTTTCAAAGTGTTTGTGTGGTGCTGTCCCTTTTGTGTCCTGCCTCATCCCCACTGGCAAGGAAAGGTTTCAACTTCATCCTCTACCTGCTCAGTGGTTCAGCGTCCTCCTGCTCACTGCTTCAACCGTGTGCTGGGTGCACCCCCAGAGCATGGGCAGCAGCTCAGGGAGGGGATCCTGCCCCTCTGCTGTGCTCTGGGAAGACCTTAGAGCAGCTCCAGGGCCTAAAGGGGCTCCAGGAGACCTGGAGAGGGGCTTTGGACAAGGGATGGAGGGACAGGCCAAGGGGAATGGCTTGAACCTGCCAGAGGGGAGACTGAGATGAGCTCTGAGGCAGAAGCTCTTCCCTGGGAGGGTGCTGAGGCGCTGGCACAGGGTGCCCAGAGAAGCTGTGGCTGCCCCATCCCTGGCAGTGTTCAAGGCCAGGTTGGACACAGGGGCTTGGAGCAACCTGCTCTAGTGGAAGGTGTCCCTGCCCGTGGCAGGGGTTGGAGCTGGGTGATCTTTAAGGTCCCCTCCAACAAAAACTATTCTCTGATTCTATGAAATAATAGCCTCTTCCCTCCCATCACTTACTTGTGACAGAGTTTAGCCCCTAAGGACTGACAGTGTGTATTTAGTTTACTACTCAGAGTTTGTGCCATCTCATTTACACATCATTAGCACAGATGATATGATTTTCCTTTCTGACCTTAACTTCCACAAACCCCATCAAACTAGTTCTTCTTCTGGACATGCACACACACTACAAAAGCTCAAGTCATTACAATTCGGTTCCATGGTGGTGTAAATGAGAGAATCAGCCCCTTAAATTCCCAAAGAACTTGTAAGTAGTGTTGCATTAATGAACCTCCTGGAATAACCACGTTGTGCAAAAAACAATGTCAACCACTTGTACAACAGCCTTTGAAGCATCTCCCCACAGAGGAAACAAGGCATCAGCGTAGACAAACTCACCGGCGGGGTTTTGATGTATCACAAGGCAAACAGATTTGGAGGCTGCATCTCAAACAGATGCTGAAATTGCTTTCTACTTTGACTCCCAGGAATCACTGGCGTCAATAAAGTGGAGCTGCGACTCGGTTTTGCCTTCCTTAGCTGTCATTATTGCTGCTGTGTAAGATAAATACCTTCTGACAAAGTATGGGGCTTACCTCCAGCTTTGTGTTCCTGACCTGAGTCCTACTGCTGTCCTGCCCAGCTCTCTGCTCACACAGCCTGCTACAGAAACCTTGGAATGGGTACAGACATACCTGGGGATGCAGAATCCAAGTGCTAAGATAGAACTTACACATCTGAGGAGAACAGAGAGAAAGAAGCATCATTCAGTTGAGTGAGTGTGATTTTTATCTTCTGCACCGAACAAGCTGAGACAGGTTCATGCTTTTATGTACCCTTTGGTTCTCTAGAACAGTGCAATTATTGAAGATATGATCTGCCTAATGATAAGGGAGAGAAGGCTCATTTACAGGACCTGAGGACTCCAAACAGTTGGATATCAGCACCAGGTCCTGGTTCTGCTTACCCACAGGGTCTTCTTACAGGAGCCCCAGGACAACACTTGTCACTGGTTGATGTTGTCTCCCACCATCTGCATTGTGCAGAATTAACATGGATGAATCATAGAATCCCAGACTGGTTTGGGTTAAAGGGAGCTTAAAGCTCCTCCAGCTCCAACCCCTGCCCCGGGCAGGGACACCTTCCACTAGAGCAGGTTGCTCCAAGCCCCTGTGTCCAACGTGGCCTTGAACACTGCCAGGGATGGGGCAGCCACAGCTTCTCTGGGCACCCTGTGCCAGCGCCTCAGCACCCTCCCAGGGAAGAGCTTCTGCCTCAGAGCTCATCTCAGTCTCCCCTCTGGCAGGTTCAAGCCATTCCCCTTGTCCTGTCCCCTACATCCCTTGTCCAAAGCCCCTCTCCAGGTCTCCTGGAGCCCCTTTAGGCACTGGAGCTGTATGCCCTGGTCATCGTGGTGTTTCTCTGCTGGGATTTTGTTGGTTGGTTGAATGTTGGTCTTGGACAAGGGTGTCCACCAGCAGCCAGGCGCTGCCTCGCCAGTGCCAAGTTGGGGGCAATAATGACTTCTCTCGATGTTTTACCCACATTCCTCTTAATATGAGCCTGTGGTGTCATTCCTGCAGTTGATGAAGCTTTTGGACAAACACTCCCTGAAGTATCAGCCCCGCTTACCTAGTTCCTGGCTGCCAAGTGGGTGTTGAGCCATTGATTGCTCTCCTTTGAGCACCAGTGGTCCAGATTGTCTAAGCCCATTTAGACACATGTCTTTGATTGGAATTATTGCTCTAATGTGTAGCTGCAAGATTTCTACAGACATATCCAGAGCCTCCAAACCAGAAAGCAGTGGGAAATGATTCTGTGATTCACTGAAAATGGATTTACGGGTTCTAAGGTCAGAAGGGACTGACATGGTCATCCGGTGGGATGGAAAACCCTCCTAAGGCTTGGAATAGTGTTTTATTTTGTCTGTTGGAAACACTTAACATTCAAGGAAAGCCACGACGCAGTGTGAGCCCATTGTGATTCCCAATACGTATTCAGTGTTTGGTTGCTCTCCCTCTCCTTTTTAAGGAAGTCCCTGGAAAGGAAAGGAAAATGCTTCTGTCAGGTCTGAAGCAAGTGCAGACTTTGCAGAAGTTGTGTTCCAGGCAGGAGAATTACAGGGAAGGAGCTTTCACTTGCACTGAACCAGGGTGGAGGGACAGGGCAGAGCCTGATGCTGATAAATACCGGCTGGGAAGCGGGATAAGGTCAGAAGCTGGCAACTACTGAAGGGTTGGGAAAGGTGGAGAGGAAATGAGAGTGGTTCTGAGATGAGAGAGGAACTATGTGGGGGCCCATCTCTGCAAGGAGAAGGCAGCCAAGCTGCCAGTGCTTCCCACCAAGCCAAATTTCAAGCCCAGATGCAGGAGGATGAAGAGGAGAGGGGAGGAAGGTACGTGCTTTCACCCTTCTCCCCAGTGCATGCTCCTGGGGAGGGTAGCGCAGTCCAAGCATCTTGACAGGTCCTGGTGTCCACTTGGGAAGCTCTTCTGTGTTGGCTCATGCTTTTATCTGCTGAGTTATCACATACTTCTGTGCTATCTGCTTGTGAACCTCCCAGCACTACAGAACAGCCTTTGAGGCCAATTTAATCTGGACTAAAAGACAAAAGCATGGATTGATTTCAGCCGGAGTCGGTCAGGCAACAGTTAGTGAAGTATAATTAGATTTGTAACTGGGATGTGTCTGGGAGAATTAGGTTTAGTAAATGGTGTCAGTTAGTCCAAAGTAAAGGGTCAGGAGGAACTTGTAGAGTTTCAAGGTCTTTTGCTGCCTGGTCTGACACGGCTGGAGAGGAGCACGTCCATCCTCTCAGTGACAGCAAACCCCAGCCTCCAGAAATGATAGTGATGGGACAAGGGGTGATGGGTTCAAACTGAAACGGGGGATTCAGGTTGGATCTGAGGCAGAAGCTCTTCCCTGTGAGGGTGCTGAGGCACTGGCACAGGGTGCCCAGAGAAGCTGTGGCTGCCCCATCCCTGGCAGTGTTCAAGGGCAGGTTGGACACAGGGGCTTGGAGCAACCTGCTCTAGTGGAAGGTGTCCCTGCCCGGGGCAGGGGTTGGAGCTGGAGGAGCTTTAAGGTCCCTTCAACCCAAACTAGTCTATGATTCTCTGAAATGTGGAGGTGTTTGTGAGCCAGTATCCATAGGGAATACCATGGCAGCACTGATTTAGCAAATCCTCCATTAAAAAGAGAAATAAAGAGCCTGTCTGTGAGGTAAGAGGGACCTGCTCCATGGGAATCCATTCAGCTTCTAAAGAGAAATGGGAGTATTTAAGGGGCTGAGCTGTGCTTGCCACGGTTGGATCCAATCTTATTCCCATCACATGATGTACATTCTTTATGCCAAAGGGATGTAGGCTCTTTCCCACGTGGTTACATAGCTGCAGTCGGGATGCTTTATTCCCTGCAATCCTTTTGTCAGGAAAGGGGCAGCCATTGAGCTCAGAGGTCAGCTCAGGAAAAGGTTCTGCTTCCCACACATGTGTTACTCATTTGCTTGGCATTTTGGACACCGCTTTATACAACCTCGTGCAGCTGCTGCTTCCCAGACTCTTGGTTTTTGGGGGTAGGATTGAATGGGAAAAGAGGAGTGTCAAAACCTCTTACAGGAATCTCACGCCACCACTTGCACATGGAGCGGGTGTGCGGGGAATGTGTTCCCAGGACTTAACATCATTGTGCTTTGCCTTTAGAGCTTTAGGAAAACAACTCAAGTGTGGTTTGAGTCCAGAAGCATTGATCAGTGGTGCTTGGGAGCAGCTGCACCTGGGTTTTACCATCGTTCTCTGCCTGTTATTTATGGGGCACAGACTGCACTGTGCATGACCCAAGTTTTGTCTGCACAGATGGTGGGGCTCAGGATGTATTTCGTGGGTGATGTCTGCAAAGGAGCCTCTTGGTATGAGGTAAGGATGGGTGCAGTATCAGTAGTGTATTTAGCTGTAATGGCAGTAGCAGCCTCTAAGAAGAACATCAGCATCCTGGCCTGTATCGACAGTAGTGCCACCAGCAGGGCCAGGGCAGGGACTGTCCCCCTGCGCTGGGCACTGGTGAGGCTGCACCTCGAATCCTGTGTCAGTTCTGGGCCCCTCACTGCAAGAGAGACATTGAGGTGCTGGAGCGGGGCCAGAGAAGGGCACCGGAGCTGGAGCAGGGCCTGGAGCACAAGTGTGATGGGGAAGGGCTGAGGGACCTGGGGGTTTAGTGTGGAGAAGAGAAGGCTCAGGGGGGACCTGATCCCTCTCTGCAAGTGCCTGACAGGAGGATGGAGCCAGGAGGGGGCTGGTCTCTGCTCCCAAGGAACAAGGGATGGGACAAGAGGAAGCGGCCTCAAGCTGCCCCAGGGCAGGTTTAGCTGGAGCTGAGGAACAATTCCTTGCCCAGAGGGTGCTCAGGCATTGGAACAGGCTGCCCAGGGCAGGGCTGGAGTCACCGTCCCTGCAAGTGTTCACAGCCCGTGGAGCCGAGGCCTCAGTGCCAGGGGTTAGTGGTGGCCTTGGCAGTGCTGGGAATGGTTGGACTGGATGAGCTTAAAGGGCTTTTCCAACCTGGTCAATTCTATGATTCTTTCAAGGAAAGTCTCAGCATCTCACTGTCATGAAGCCTGTGCACTAAATAGATGCAGCTTCTGACTCCAGTGTTATCTGTGACCTGCTTGAAACTGGGATGTTACAAGAGACTGTTTCTCCAGTACTCAATCACTATTTGTTTTAAAATCCTATCCCATTTTGGTTTAATATGATGCTCTGAACATGGATTCATAGATCAGTTCCCCACAGACAATTTAAGCATTTTCTGTGTCTTAATTTTCCCTGCTACCAAGCACTGAGGAGTCCCTTCTTCTTCCACTGCACAAAACCCCCACCCCAAACCTTTTCCATGATGTATCTCATGTTTTATAGAGCAATCACAAAGCATAGTAAATTGAGTAAAACATCCTCCCCTTGCCAGGATTTCCCTTATGACTAAATTCAATCTGAACAAAGAGGACAAGGGCAAAGAACTTCACTTATTCAGGTCATTTTTCATCAGGACGATAAAAGTTAGATACAAAAGGCCTATTAGATGATCTCTCCTCTCTTCCATCTTGGAGTTCTGGGTTGTTCTCTTCAATAACCTTGGGAAATCTCACTTGTCCAAATGGAACAAGGATAATTTACCTCCTGATCGTTATGTTTGCAGTGGAAAGGGATGGATGGGTTTCTCTCTGGGCTACCACATGCTTCTTCTACAAGGCTTACTTTTAATCCCTACAACTGTCTCCTCTTCAGTAGTTTTATGTTCCTCTTTCGGAGCACTGTGATCTTATTTTGAAGCCTGATTCCTACACTTGGGCCTCTGTTTTGAATTCTACCCCGTTATTCCATTTGTTCAAGTATTGGAATAACCCTGAGGCTGCTGTAACAATTTCACCCCATTGTGTTTCTGCCCTTCAAGTGCTTGCCAGGATTAGTGGAGGAACAACGGCAGATTGTTCTTCCTGTATAGAGGGAAATGTGTATCGTGGTCTGCACATAAAAATCCTCTTAAAGATAGGGGGGGTTACCCCTAAGAGAGCTACTAAAGAATTTATATATATATAAGAGTTAAAAGCCCCCAAAACTATTCAAACGAAACCTCTTACAATGGTAAAAGAACATGAGTAATTGGATAGAAGCTTGTCAGCGCGGCAGCTGCGAAGCTCGTGCTGTGTGGCTTTGTCACATGGAATCCCAGACTGGTTTGGGATGAAGGGTCCTTAAAGCTCCTCCAGCTCCAACCCCTGCCCCGGGCAGGGACACCTTCCACTAGAGCAGGTTGCTCCAAGCCCCTGTGTCCAACCTGGCCTTGAACACTGCCAGGGATGGGGCAGCCACAGCTTCTCTGGGCACCCTGGGCCAGCGCCTCAGCACCCTCCCAGGGAAGAGCTTCTGCCTCAGAGCTCATCTCAATCTCCTCTCTGGCAGGTTCAAGCCATTCCCCTTGGCCTGTCCCTCCATCCCTTGTCCAAAGCCCCTCTCCAGGTTTTCTGGAGCCCCTTTAGGCCCTGGAGCTGCTCTAAGGTGTCCCCTTGAGGAGCCTTCTCTTCTCCAGCTGCCCCAGCCCAGCTCTCTCAGCCTGGCTCCAGAGCAGAGCTGCTCCAGCCCTCGCCGCAGCTCCTCTGGACCCAGCACCCCAAGTCCTTCTCCTCAGGCTGCTCCATCCAGTCTCCCCCAGCCTGTGTTTGTGCTGGGGATTGATTCCCATTTCACATATTTACCTCAGCAGGTGTGTTAATTGCTGTGCAGGTGACAAGCCTGTCACATAGGTGAAGAGAGAAGTGGAATGTTTTTGGCATTTGTTGCTCTAAATGACAGTTGAATTAGTAGCATTAATGTGTCCAAAGTAATACTGACATTAATATGAGAGTCTGGAAGGAATTCATATGTGAAAAGTGTATCTGCTCATCTGCCAGCTCCAAAGTCACTGAGCCAGTAAGTTTCCCAGTGATCATGGGTATGGTTGTGGAGAGGAGCTGGTGAAATCCTAGATCTCACCTTGTTTTCACAAAACATCTGGGTTGTGACTGTTGAGCAAGTTGGGATGTGTCTCATGTCGCTGGGGAATAGGGAATCTGTGTGGTTTGATGCTGGAAAACCGTTTGGCACATTTCTGGAGCATACAGAGGTGTGATCCTACACCACCAGTTCCAGGGATCACACGTGTGTGGGTCTTCATCTTCAGCACCTCAACTGTGAATTGCTGGGGTTGGATTTTGGAGGGACAATAAGGGAAAGGAAGGTGGCCAGCGTGGTCTGGGGGGGATTAGGTGCCTTGGTCTGTTGGCATCCTCAGTAAAGTCCCAGCATGTGTCCTTAGCATCTTAAAAGCCTCAGCAGCCAGTGTGTGGTTCTCCAACCTCTGCTGGGTTCCTGCATTGCTGTAGACTCTGGAGCGATGTCAGGAAAATCAGGCAAGTCCATAGTTTATGACTGTGGGATGTATTGAATGTGACAGGGAAAACAACTGACAATTAGGATCTGCAGAGTGAACATTTGTGAAGGCAGCAGAGGATTCTTGGAAGCTGGTTGGGTGTCTTAATGGAGCTGATGTGCTGCTATAATGGAGGGAAATAAACCCTTAATATCTCCCTTTACCTGGAGCGCTGCAGGACCTGCAGCCCTGATCCAGCTCTGGGGAACAGCACAAGAGGGACGTGGAGCTGCTGGAGCGAGGCCAGAGGAGGCCCCGGAGCTGCTGCGAGGGCTGGAGCAGCTCTGCTCTGGAGCCAGGCTGAGAGAGCTGGGCTGGGGCAGCTGGAGAAGAGAAGGCTCCTCAAGGGGACACCTTAGAGCAGCTCCAGGGCCTAAAGGGGCTCCAGGAGACCTGGAGAGGGGCTTTGGACAAGGGATGGAGGGACAGGACAAGGGGAATGTCCCTGCCCGGGGCAGGGGTTGGAGCTGGAGGAGCTTTAAGGTCCCTTCAACCCAAACCAGGCTGGGATTCTGTGGTTCTTTATACAACAATGTGACTTTTTTGATAATGTGTTTTTGTGATACACGAGTGTAGTTGTATTTTAGTCTAAGAAATGATACATCTGGAGGTTGGGTCTCCTGGTCAGGCACTTAAACCCCCTGCATCTTATGCTTAACAACATACATAATATCCCTTCCTCCATCTCCACATCTGGATGTCTTGATGCCAATCCTGGCATCCCACATCCCACTTCCCATGTGGAGCACAATGCTGAGGGAATTTATCCCTGCTCTCTGTGGCTCTGTGATGTTTGTCTTTCAGGATGGAAGAGGGGACTATGGACCATGGGAACACACATTGATTTTACTTCAGAATGCTCCTTTTTCGGGAGAGTGGTTTAACTGTGGGGTGGAATAAACCCCTGGCGTCCTTTCTTTCCCTTCTCCATCAAATACCTGGTTGGAAGTGTGACCATGTAGAGGCTTGCAGTAAATGAATGCTGTTTGCAGAAGCACTGGAATTACACACACTTTTCCTGCCAACTTGGCACAGGAAGACAAATCAAAACTCAAGTGGAATGTTTTCCCCATGAAAACTCTTTGTGTTTGGGGTTCTGTTTCCCTTTTAGCTTGAACATCATAATCAGATTGGCAAACCTTGTTTGAAGTGAATTGCATAGCTTATAGCAGAAAACATTTACCTGTGTAGGAATCACCCACTTTGCATCCATGGGGAAATAAAGAGCCAACTGTGTGCTGCTGAGATCTGGGTTGTCCTCTCTGGGATGCTGCAGTGACCTGGAAGGCATCCAGCTGCTGTGTCTCCATTGTACCAGCAAAAGAGATGTATTTCTTCATCTTTCAACTCAACTCCTGCTCTCGGTGGCAGCTGTTTCATTCTTCTGCCAAGCAGAGTTCCAGGGGAAAAAGAAAAGAAGTGCAAAGGAAGGAATTGTTTAGAACGTTGGCTCTAAACATAGATGATGGTGGTGACGACAGGTTCTGTTTTTAGCCTGGCTTCCAAAAGAAAGGAGGTTTGTGCAGCAGGAACATCTGGTTGTCTGCTGCTTCCTCACAGGTTTTGAGCGCATGGGGCAACTTTAGCCAAATATTGATTAAGAAATGAGGTTTGCTCCAGGTTTTGATATTTGGTGGTTGGTGACAAGTGGGGAAGGGCGTTGAGCTCAGTGGTGGGGATCTCTGTGACTGCAGGCAGTGGGACACAGCAGGGTGGGGGGGTCTTGCAGTGCAGGGCAGCAGGAGAGGTGGAGGAGAACTGGGTGCTCCAGTGGTGGGTGAGCTCTGATACCACCATCAAGGTAGAGAATGCAAATGATGGGGAAAACCAGGTTGCAGTAATTCCCTGGCTCAGAGCGGCCTTTCCTGTGTCACTAGATAGACTTCCACAAGAAGGAGGCTTCTGCTCTGTTCCCACCTCTCCTTGTGCTAGCGTGGACATTTGTGGATTGCTGTTGCTTCTAAGGAGGAAGCTCTTCCCTGTGAGGGTGCTGAGGCGCTGGCCCAGGGTGCCCAGAGGAGCTGTGGCTGCCCCATCCCTGGCAGTGTTCAAGGCCAGGTTGGACACAGGGGCTTGGAGCAACCTGCTCTAGTGGAAGGTGTCCCTGCCCGGGGCAGGGGTTGGGACTGGAGGCGGTTAAAGGTCCCTTCAGCGCAAACCAGGCTGGGATTCCATGATTCTGTGTCCATACCCTACACAGAAGCTGGTTATTTCTTTTCAGCAGTAGATAAATTGGTGAGAGAAAAAATCCTCACTATTGATTTGCCTTTTCCTGTGGCTTCGAGAGGCTGTTAATGCAGCGAGTCCACAAGAGCACTTGTGTTTGCCTGCACAGTCAGCTCTAATAAATTGACTTTGTAAAGAACCCTTTTTAGTCTGTAGTCTCAGTGACTTGATTTGTGCAGTAGATGATATCTCCTGGCACATAATTACTCATTTTGGGTTGTGGAAAAGGTTGGAGGAGAATTGTTGATGCATTTTTTGTAGCACTAAACATCTCTCCTATTACTCATACAAGTGTTTTTCTCTCTGTTGTCTTCTTTATTGGAGCTGAGTGGAGAGGTTCTTAGGGATATATTTGTTTTCAGTGTTCAAATTGATAGTACGGACACTTTGTAGAGGTAATTCTTGCACATCATGACATGGAAGTGGTCAGGATCATGGTAAGGGCAGTGATTTATATTCAGGACACCAGCTATTTCTCTCTCTTAGGGTCACCACTGTGTAAACAAGTTATTTACCATAATGAGTTGTGACCTTTTGCTGCTTGTTTTGGGAGAGAAGTAAAAACCTGCAGCAGGACACATGGTGATAGTTGTATTAGTGATGAAATGAAAGCCATTTGATAGCATCTGAGAGATGCTATCTCTATACCCAAGGAGCTGTCAGTCTGGTGGTGATCATGATCCAAGGATGCCAAGCAAGGCAGTGGGGAGATGCTGACCTGCAGAGTCAAGAAGTTTGCTTTTCTGTAGAGGTGCTTGATGCAAACACTTCTCTTCTTGTCACTGTACTCATGAGAGCTCCTGGATTGCCTCTGGTAGGGGAATGACCATCTCTGCAGATGATGAGGGCACAGTGGATGTCATGATCTTACATTTAGCAAGGCTCTCTATGTCCTTGTAGCCATATGGGGGAGCAGTGGGCTACAAGGTGGGTGGAAAACTGGTTGCAAAGTCCAGTGGTTTAATGTGGTTTGAACACTGGAACAGGCTACCCAGGGCAGTTGTTAATGCCCATCCCTGGCAGTGTTCAAGGGCAGGTTGGACACAGGGGCTTGGAGCAACCTGCTCTAGTGGAAGGTGTCCCTGCCCGGGGCAGGGGGATGGAACTGGAGGATCTTTAAGGTCCTTCCAACACAAACCATTCTATGATTCTATGGTGGTGAGATGGCTGAAGGCATGAGCTGGGTCTGCTCAACCTGGAGAAGGTGCAGGGGGAGCATTATTACAGCCGTTATCTTCATCTGCCCAAAGGGGAGATCACAGGGGAGATGATGGTGCCTGCTTCTCAGAGGTGTGTAGTGGTAAGAGGCAACAGACACAGGGTGGATTTGAGTTACACGTGGTGGGGGAGGAAAAGCAATCCCAACCCCTGAACTATCGCCTGAGGAAACATGGGAATCCCCATCAGAAAGATTGAGATTAGAAAGCCAGGAATAGATCCAGTATTGTTCTTGCCCTGCCCCTGGGACTGCATGAAGAAAGTCTCACCTTCTCTTCTTATGAAGATAAAAGAAGAAAACCCAAAAATCCAACAGAAGCTATCCTGGATGTACGTTGCATGTGTGTATTATTTGTACTGCTAGAACTGGACATCCTCGTGCAGTCCATCTATATCTTATAGGATCATATATAGAATCCCAGAGTGGTTTGGGTTCAAGGGATCTTAAAGCTCCTCCAGACCCAACCCCTGCCCCGGGCAGGGACACCTTCCACTAGAGCAGGTTGCTCCAAGCCCCTGTGTCCAACCTGGCCTTGAACACTGCCAGGGATGGGGCAGCCACAGCTTCTCTGGGCACCCTGTGCCAGCGCCTCAGCACCCTCCCAGGGAAGAGCTTCTGCCTCAGAGCTCATCTCAGTCTCCCCTCTGGCAGGTTCAAGCCATTCCCCTTGGCCTGTCCCTTCTTGCTCTTATAAATACTCCCTGAGATGGGCACCGGTGAATTTATGTCCCAGCTTGTTGGCATCAACTTGAGCATCACTGGGGAAGGTTTTGCTGCCCATTTTTGCTCTGCAGTGAAATACAAACGACCCCTTTTCACTCCCTCAAGAAGCATTTGAGTCTATTTGGAAGAATAAAAGTGCGATGCAACATTTAGTCACAAACTGAAGATTTCCAGCACCGTGTTGACTTCAAGCATATGTCAGTAAAACATGTCCCTGCTTTGCAGATGCTTTTTGTACTTCTGTGGCAAGCACATTTAAAACAAGCATGGAAAATGTGCTGCTGGAACCCAGCGCTGATGCTTGGGTTATGCAGATGACTTAATAGGTCTTTCTTTTCCCTTGCTATCTGTATTAAATCAATGATTCATATAAATGATGCTGGAGGGAGTTAATTGTTATTACAAGGGATCAAAAGCAGCCAAAGTCAGGGCAAAACTTGCAGTGCATGAACTAAAATGGAGTTTTCAGTTCTGAAAGCATAAAATGGTTGAAACCTTCACCCCAACCAAACCGAATGAACCGAAACTGCCACGATAACGGTGGGAGCAAAGAGAACTGGAAGCAAAGGTTGGGTGGTTGTGGCATGTTTGGATGCTTTGGCCCATTTGGAGGTCCTCCAGAACATGCAGTTGAATGTGAAATACCAGCTCAGGGAGAATAATTGTGCCTCATTGCCCAGATCCACAGAGGAATCTGGGAATTTAACATCATTGCTTCAATGGGAGTTGAGCTCCTCAATCTCTTTGAGGCATTAGGCTCGTTTCTATGTAATGTGGGTTGTTTCTTATCTCTGCAAGAGGGGCAAGAGCTCCTCTTCTCTCTTGGGGAAATGTTCTAAGGGAAAATACTGCAGCTATTCCTTTTTGTGGTCAGAGGTATCTCAATTACACAGTTCTGGGCAGGGTAATGGCCTTGGCTCACAACATGTTCACCAGGCACATTTTCAGGCCTGTTTGAAGATGAATTGGAGCTTCTGTGAGAAAGGGTACATCAAGGATGCTTGAGCAGAAGACAGTAAGCGTTGGTGGTGGCCATTCCACGCTATTGCTTTGGAATAGTTCTCACTCTAGTCAGTGGAGAGGGAACAAATCCATCATGTTGCTTGCTTTTGGTGTGTGCTTTGCACAGGATGTGATGTGGCCCTTTTCAAGTGGGATTTGATAAGGAAGAGGTAATAAAAGGAGAAGAAAACGGAGAGTGGAAACGCTGGATGTTGTGTAAGGAGAATGGGTGAATTAGGAATTCTTTGGAGGAAAGTCTGGGGGGTTTTGTGCATGGAAAAGTGGTCTTCAAAGGAGGGATCAGCATGACAAGAACCAGAGGAGGAGGTAGAGGAGTAAAGGGTGGGATGGAGGAGGACAATTGCAGTGGAGGTGTTGGTATGACAGAGCTGAGAGCAACCTGGAGTGACATGGGATGAGAATCTGTGTGTGTTAGAGTTGGAAGTTCAGGAGTACTGGGAAACACTAGAATATTAGGAATTGTATCCAGGTTGGATGGGGCTTGGAGCAACCTGCTCTAGTGGAAGGTGTCCCTGCCCGGGGCAGGGGTTGGAGCTGGAGGAGCTTTAAGGTCCCTTCAACACAAACCAGTCTGGGATTCTGTGAAATGACATTATCAAAACTGGGGCAACTCCACACTCTCCAGTTACTAAACAATTACTAACAGATCATTTCTGGCCTGCTTAGTGAGCTGATTGCAAGACATGAGGTGTGTGGAGCAGGGATTAGAGTGCTCTTAGCACAGTCTCTCTGTGATTGACCATTAGTGGAACAGTAAATGATTAAAGTCCTTTACAAAAGCTGTTACAGGGCTGGGAGAAAGTGTTTTCTTTCTCTCTAATAGTATAAAGAATTTCTTGATCCACCTGCAGTGCGATCCCTTTAAGAACTGCTGGATATTGCTCTCAGTTTTGGCTAGCTTTGCCACTGCTGGAATATAGAATCATGGAATCAACCAGGGTGGAAAAGCCCTTTAAGCTCATCCAGTCCAACCATTCCCAGCCCTGCCAAGGCACACACTAAGGCCTCGGCTCCACGGGCTGTGAACACTTGCAGGGCCGGTGCCTCCAGCCCTGCCCTGGGCAGCCTGTCCCAATGCCTGAGCACCCTCTGGGCAAGGAATTGTTCCTCAGCTCCAGCTAAACCTGCCCTGGGGCAGCTTGAGGCCGCTTACTCTTGTCCTATGGATTGTTGTGTGATTCTCTAGCGAAATCCAGCCATGGAGCATACGTGCTGTGTAGGAAGATTTCCTTCTAAACTGGCACATTTGAAATATTGGCTTTACAACAATTACTCTTTCTAAAATAGATGTAAATATAAAAGCAAACCAGATCTCACTCTAAGTCTCTCTTATCTACTGATGTGAGTTCAGATTGCAGTGCCTGACTTCAGTACCTTGAATCCACTGATCTTGCTTCTCTGTCAGCTCCAGCTCTGTACCTGAATCCTCTCCAGTGCTGAAATCCAGAGCTCAGCTCAGTGACTGGTCAGTAAGTAAAAGTGTTGATGGGATTTGCTGTTCTTCCTAATCTTGCTCTGCCCTTCTAGCCTTGATAGATCAGCCTTCAAGCAGGAAAGTGATTATCATGGAATCCCAGCGTGGTTTGTGTTGGAAGGGAGCTCAAAGCTCCTCCAGCTCCAACCCCTGCCCCGGGCAGGGACACCTTCCACTAGAGCAGGTTGCTCCAAGCCCCTGTGTCCAACCTGGCCTTGAACACTGCCAGGGATGGGGCAGCCACAGCTTCTCTGGGCACCCTGTGCCAGCGCCTCAGCACCCTCACAGGGAAGAGCTTCTGCCTCAGAGCTCATCTCAGTCTCCCCTCTGGCAGGTTCAAGCCATTCCCCTTGGCCTGTCAGACCATCACTGACATGTGGTCCTGGCAGCATTTCTCTCCTGAGGATCCCCAACGTGCTGCAGTGTTTGGAGGGACCAGGGGTGAATTTCTTGTTGCTTCCTTTTCACTCAGTGCAGATTCTTTTGGCTGCATCTTGTATTTTCTTCCTTCAGGGTGAAGCGGTTTTCTTGGGAGTTTCACTCCTCCTCTGCTGCCTCTTTGCATCCTGGGCTCCTTTAGCTCTGCTGGTACAACTCTCCAAGGGGCCATATGCTGAACCAGAGCAGCTAAACCAGGTTATTTTTAACTCCGTTCACATCACAAAGCTGCCTCCCTGCACAGCTCCATATCAGTCGTGGTGGTACAAAGGCAACTGGCACTGTTGGAGGGGAGGAAAAGCGGGAATGTGCTGCCAGGCAGAAATGTCCCTGTGGTTTCCTGCAGTGGTTGCTGCCTTCCAGAATGATTTCTTTCCATGCTTGTATTTCCTGCTAGGTGTTTTCACAGATGTTTTGGCTTCCAGTCCCTCCATGTGGATCTCATCTGATAGTTTTTCGCCAATACCTCTGGTTTCTCAGGGTTTGGTTTTGGTTTAATATGCCCTTAGAACTGAACTTGGCTCCATTGTGGATAATCTGTGTATATTCATGAACATTTTGCCCTATTCTTCCATAATTTAGATGCTAAATGTGTTAGGCTCTATGAGAAATGGCTCTGGGGTTCTCCCTGTGGTATCTCCTTGCTCCCAACTCAATACCACCTGGCTTATTCTTACCTTTAAGTTATAGTCCTTTAATTATATTCACTGTGTCTGACTGAAACACTGTCAGTGCTTATCCTAATGTCTAAATAGATTGTCTGTTATGTTCTTATTGATCACAGAATCCCAGACTGGTTTGTGTTGGAACAGAATTGAAAGCTCCTCCAGCTCCAACCCCTGCCCCGGGCAGGGACACCTTCCACTAGAGCAGGTTGCTCCAAGCCCCTGTGTCCAACCTGGCCTTGAACCCTGCCAG
>NW_009937597.1:41669-42254 GCF_000696875.1 Nestor notabilis
CAGAGCAGAGCTGAGTGTCAGGATCAGCTCCATGACCTGCTGCTCACACTCCTGTTGATGCAGCCCAGTATGTTTCCAATTCCAGCAGGAGAAATTCTTCAGAGGCAGATGTTGAAGTTATTTACCTCTTGCTTTCATTTTTCAGTGCCAGTTCCTCAAGTATTGATTCTGGATTAGTTATTCTCACTTGTGCAATTCATTTATTAGAAGACACTTGGAGGTTTCTAAGTCCCAGATGACTTTGCAGTCAAAAGAAAACAATTTCATTATCTGAGATTAGTGCTGATAGAAGGAAACAATTTACTGCACTACTGACAATACTCAACCTTCAGAAAGCTTTAGTGTTAAAAAATTACACGCAGCCATCATCTTAAGAATAAAAATACACCTTTCATTGACAGCAGCCTCAGTTTGACCTTTATGTCTATTTAGAAACTAAAATCCAAGACAAACACTCTATCCCAAACCCTCACAGCATCACAAAAGAGGGATTCCAGATGCACACAGGCTGAGAACATTGGGGCTGTTGAGCCTGGAGAAGAGAAGCTGCTGGAGACCTCAGAGCAGCTTCAGTGTCTGAAGGGG
>NW_009937597.1:42406-44705 GCF_000696875.1 Nestor notabilis
AAGCTGTGCCTGCCCCATCCCTGGCAGTGTTCAAGGGCAGGTTGGACACAGGGGCTTGGAGCAACCTGCTCTAGTGGAAGGTGTCCCTGCCCGGGGCAGGGGTTGGAGCTGGAGGAGCTTTAAGGTCTCTTCCAAGCCAAATCACTCTGGGATGCCATGATTCCATGAAAGGGTCGTGCCAGCAGAACTTCCCAGTGTGGTATTTCCCTGAGTGTTCCAGTTTGATACCTCCTCACATGTTTTCCTTAGTTAAAATGTGTTTGGTTTTTCTCTGGTGAATGTCTGTGCTTCTGCTCAGAGGCACTGGCTGGGGGTGACTCTGTTTCTGCAGACACGTCTCACTTGCGTGCTGGTTGGCATCATCTGGTCAGAGAACGCGGCAGTCCAGGGCTCCAGCTGAACAGGGCCAGGAGATGGGGTACAGATGAGGAAGAGAGCTTGGTGGCAGTGTCCGATTTACATCCTGCCTTTTCTCACACTCTGAAGTGGGAAATCCACTTGAAACTGGATTTCATACGATCCCAGCCTGGTTTGGGTTGAAGGGAGCTTAAAGCTCCTCCAGCTCCAACCCCTGCCCCGGGCAGGGACACCTTCCACTAGAGCAGGTTGCTCCAAGCCCCTGTGTCCAGCCTGGCCTTGAGCACTGTCAGGGATGGGCATTTCTGTTGTGTTAGTACCTGTTTGAATCACTTCCCTTAAGTCCTGACCATTTATGACTGGTTTTTGAGTGGTGATAGAGGGCAGCTTAGTGCAGCTTCTCTCTGCCATAGCAGCATTCAGTTGTTATGTACCTGTACCTGATAGTTTTGACGTCTGGTCAAGCTAAAGCAGAAAAGAGCCCAAAGCCCACCTCCAAAAGGGTGATTTTACTGAGTGTCTGTGTGGCAGCACAATACAAGAAACTATTGATGCTGTTGCAGCCAAGGAATGATCCCACTGACAAGGTTAATGGGAGCTGGTACAATACTTCGTCTCTTTAGCAGCTAGAGATGAACAAAAGGTGAACTTCCTGATAATCCCATGGCATTACAGTTGTTTCCTACTGTCCTCCTGCTAAATTGAGGTGGTGCCTTCAAACCCTCATGTATTCATCCCACGTAGCAGTGTTGGACACGTCCAGGGAACCTTTAGTATTTGCTAAGCTGAGTTTATTGACTGCTTTCCAAGTGTAAAGATGTAAAAATGTTCCAAAACTTGGACTTGAGAAGCAAATGGAGCTGTCAAAGCTGCTCTGCTAAATGAAATTGTGAAGGCAAAGGCAGCGAGAGTGTAAAACAGTGGAAGGAACGATCATCGATGCCGTGGTTGATGCTGAGCCCGGTGTAGCTGCAAGTGGTGCTTATCCAGTCACTAAAGGTGGAGGAAGACCTGGAGGAGGTGGTTTTCTCCCCCTTTTGCTTGACCCCAGACTATTTTCTGCTTCTTTCTTGCCACAAAAGGAGCCATTTGTTTAATTATATCAAATGTTACTGCAGCTTTTGGAAGTGAAAGTGCAGCCCACGTATCCTTGAGAACTGACTGGGTGTATTCCTGGAAGGGAGTTAAAATGGGGCTGTGTTATATTTGGTACCTCTCGAAGCACTGAGGCTACTTGGAGTACAGAATGTGCTCAAAGAGACACTAATTTGCCACTGCAGAGCTTGATGTGATGGGATCTGTCAAGTTCTTGTTTCTGCTGCAATTCTCTTACTCTTTCCTCTCTCTCCTAAGGATGTTTGTTATATCTTACAGAGTTATGTCTTTGAGTTGAGGACCCGAAAGGGGTGTCCAAAAGCCTAAAAACAGGGTGGGAGACAGGGCTTGGAGCTATCTGCTCTAGTGGAAGGTGTCCCTGCCCATGGCAGGAGGTTGGAACTGGAGGAGCTTTAAAGTCCCTTCCAACACAAACCATTCCATGGTTCTATGAAATTGCAAGTACTGAATATGCTTATTGTAAGGTTGAAATTTGGAAGTAAAGCAGCTTTACTACAGGTGGAAATAGTCCTGGGTTGTTTCCCTGAGTGTGCTCCCACTCTTGGTAGCAAGTGTTGGGGTGATCTGGATGTTTGAGCATCACCTGGGTGAGTTTTGACTTCTCTCCAAGGATGCCATCCCAGATGGTGGTTTCCTGCAGCAGGAGATTCCAGCAACCTCAGCAAAAGTGAAGATTTCTCTTTCTGTTGATTCCTGATTTCACGCTGTTCCATTTACCAGGCTTAAAGGGCCTCCTGGTGTTCTGGTGCAGGGAAAGGTGGGATGGATCAGCGTTCCCAAAGGAACTCATCATGCAGCCAGAGGAGGCCCTGGAGCTGCTGCGAGG
>NW_009937597.1:45009-46776 GCF_000696875.1 Nestor notabilis
TGGAGCAACCTGCTCTAGTGGAAGGTTTCCCTGCCCGTGGCAGCGGTTGGGGCTGGAGGAGCTTTAAGCTCCCTTTATCCCAAACCCTTCTGTGATTTTCTGTGTCCTGTGTTCTCCCCAGGGCTGTTTCTGAGTGGATATAAACTAACACTGGATCCGTGGTTAGAAGGAATGAAATGCATATTTAATGTAAACCTTGTGGTAGTGGGTTGATTAAAATAAACAAGTGTTACAAGGAGCAGTGGTCCTGCCTCGCGAACAGTGGGGTTCTGTTCCTCTGTATAATGCATGAAGCATGTGGAGCTGCTCAAGAGCTTTTTTCTGTGTCATACTTATTCTGAGGTGGTTTGTTTTCAGTCCCTGGGGCTTTCGTGTCAGCTGGAAGGGACGTGTAGGAGTGATGTGTAGAACTTCGGCTAAATCCTGTTCAGTCCCAGATCCTGACCAGCAGCTCATTAACAAGTAGTTAAATGGAAGCTTGAACTTTGCTTTCTTCCTTTTGAAAGCTGAGAGGAGCCTTTTCTGATTTCTCCCGCCTCTGGTGCTCTTTGCTGCTGGTTTCTATACAATTCTTCATCAGAGTGTAGGCAAAGCAGAGTTGGTGTAGACTTTGTGCCAGATGCACATGTGAGTATTGCACCCGGAGTCAGCGGCTGTACCATGGAGCGGGAGAAGGATTCTGTGTCCTGATTTGAAGGTGCATGTGTTGAATTTCATAGAATCATCAAATCCCAGCCTGGTTTGGGTTGAAGGGACCTGAAAGCTCCTCCAGCTCCAACCCCTGCCCCGGGCAGGGACACCTTCCACTAGAGCAGGTTGCTCCAAGCCCCTGTGTCCAACGTGGCCTTGAACACTGCCAGGGATGGGGCAGCCACAGCTTCTCTGGGCACCCTGTGCCAGCGCCTCACAAGGAAGAGCTTCATAGTAAAGCATTTCTTCACTTTTCACTTCTTCACTTTTTTCTGCTTCTCCCTGTACCTTTGGTGATGGCAAAATGTATCCTTGGCATTTGTAGGGGAAGGGAAATGGAGATGTTTATTTGCAGGAGAGGTGCAGTGTGTTTGTGTGTCTGTGTTTAATGAGAGCAGTAGGAAACAGGAGCTGCAGACCACTCACATCGATCATGCTGTCATTTTCCAGCTGCAGGTCTTGTTGCCAGCTCCAGGATCCCTTCCCTCCCACCTCTTATCCTTCATCTCCATTGCTCCTCCTTTTCTGACTGCACTTCTTACATGTACCCACTGCTCCTTCTACCCTGCTGGAGATAAAGATCTCTCCTTGCTCCAAGGCCGTGGTTTCCATCCGACAGGTTTGTCTTTGGATCCTCACCGTGTTCTCTTCCTCTTGTGTCTTCTGCAGAGCTGTGGAATGCTGTGAAGACTCTGCCCTTCAGCCCTAGGCACGCTCCTCTCCGGATTATCTCCATCCAAAGGAAGCTCAGATCCAAGAGGTATCAATCCCCATTTTCTGTTTGCTGGTCATTTGAGTTTAGATATTCTCCCAGGCACCTTTTTCCCTCCACAGGCAGCAAAGCTTTGGATGCTGTGGAGATTGAAATGGTGATTCTAAAGTGTTGGTGTTTGCTGTGGGTTGGACCCTTCTTTATATTACGTGAACTTTGGTACAGGATCACATTATGTTTTAAAAGAAGCAAGTGATTTCTGGGTCAAGAAATGTATAAGCCGAAGCTCCAGCAACACCGCGTCTGGTGTGTTGTATTGTGTTGATTTATCAAGTTAGTAAAGCTGAGGTGCTCAGCAGGCTGGA